>NW_013952409.1:4531249-4538710 GCF_001266775.1 Austrofundulus limnaeus | reverse complement strand
ATTTTTTATTTTAAATAAAATATAAATTATTGTTTTTAACTCTTTATTGTTAAAAAAATCAGTGTTTGTTTTTATATTTATGAGGTTCTATTCTTGAATAGGTAGGGGAATTGAAAAAGGAAAAACCTGGGCACTCAAGAGGATAAAACTGGGCGGGGGGCACTAGGGTGGCCAGCTTATTCTCAGTGGGGGCCATGCCCCCCACCCCCACCCCCGCTGGCACCCCTGATTTGAAAAACACTGAACAATACCCTTGAAACAATACAAAGTTGCAAAAGGGGACAGTGGCTGATTCAGACCTTTGTKGAGGTAGATGAGAAGCCARTCTTTTCCATCGATCTTATCTAAGAATCATCCGATCTTCCAAAATAAAGGAAATCGGTGCACTACCTATTATTTTTATCTCTTGCCCTATTTCTTCTTAGCAAATAGCAATATTGCTGTGGAACTTGTCCATTTACACTTGTCCACACTTCATGGCGGCACGTTTCATTGTTAATTGGGAAATAAACCTCAGTGTGGTGCTGTGRGCTTGTATTATTGCAAGGTATTTTATTCCATTGCTTTCTCTTTTTCCTTTTCCTTCCATTATGTACAGTGCTCATTCACTGTGCGGGCCCCGAACACCGGCTCCAACAATAACCAAACGTCACAGCGTGTGAGTCATCTCATGTAGAAGGGAAAGCCATCTGCCAAGGAAAACACACACATGCATGGCCACCACATCCACACAGGGTGATTTCCAAGTAATATTTTTGCCCAAATAGCAACTCAGGGTATTTGCCTTTGTTTTGGTCACATGTAATTTTCTTAAGCCAGGCCACAGTTTAGGACTGAGTCTCTTTTTGGAGAGAAGTGACCACAAAAACAGGCTAAGGTTAATGTTGGCAAGCATTGTCGTCAGAACCGGACTGTCGTTCTGGGCCTGTTTTTCTCCGCAGTCAAACTGAGGTCATAAAATGCCCTGGCTTCATGTACTGTGCTGCTGATGGAGGAGAGGTATAATTGAGTCATTGTGGGGATTAGGGATCGCAAAGTGACATTTGCTTGGGTTTATCTGACGCATGATAGGTTTGTCAGGCCTGGAGGGAAAATAGGAAGAGATTTGAAATGTGGTTCTGGTGCCACTTGTCTTTGTCAGCCCGTTWCATTTACAAGATGTTCTTTTCATTCAAAGTTTTTCAAAAACCTTTGCAACAAAAGTCTTTGATGAAGCTCGACTTTAAGGTAGAATTTTCTAGAAACAATTGTTTGGTCGTATAACTGCAGCACCTTAGATATGTTGAACACCTTGTCGTATATAGACATAAAAATAAAACTGGTTTTGYTGCTMTTACATTMCCTTCARGCATAAAAATCACATCGTACAGCTAGATTTCTGTTTAAAATGCTTTCCTTAATACACTTGTTTGTTTGTTTGATTCTGTTTTCATCCATCCATTTTCTTTACCCACTTTTTATTATCCGGGAAGCTGCAGTCACTCTACAAACATCGTGGTCCCCCCTGAACAGGTCGCAAGTCCATTAATTCTGTTTTTTGCTTCCAGTGTTTTGACCAACACGACTCGTTTTCAGCTCGTGCGTCCAGTGTTGTTTCTCATTCGAGGTCTAATGAAMAACAAGCTACGAACGCAGCTGTGTCTTTGGATTTCCAAATGACCCACGGAACTCCTGTCACTTTCGATGTTTGTCTTTTCCATTCTCACAGAGGGACACTTCCTCTTTCTTTTTTCACCCCTCCCGCAAAAGTAAATTGTGTAAGATTGCTCTTTGTGTAACTAGTATGTGCAATAATAAACTGAGGAAATGAGTGTTATTGCCTCACTTAATGTTAACATTATTACATATCAGGAGATGGATTGTTCTTGACTTGGGTTTCAAAGCGCAAAGCCCTCACAAGCAGCAGTTCAAGGGAAAGATGAATGAGCTGTTTCCATTCCAATTTGTCATTCAAACCAGACTTTGACATCTGCCTACATTTGTACAATCACTAGGGTGGAAACTGATTTCCTTACTCTTTTGTATGGGTGCAGAAATAATCAAACGTGTCTAAAAGTCTTAAAGTTCAGATGTTGTGTCTGTTGCTGCGACTGTTTATTGCGCTGTAAGTAAAGATGCTCCATTCCACAGTCCTGCTTGTTCAACATTTACCAAACATCACAATTTCCACAAAYGTTACTGCATAAAAGATGATGACTGAACACCACTGACACGCTGTGAAGCTCCAAACATATCCTCCCGACCAGGAGTTGCTCCGTTTGGTTTTGACACGTTCAGCCTGCGCAGTCTGAAGGATTTGCGTACAATTACCAATCACATCTGATGGAACAAAGAGCCTGTGTTGACTTGAATCTCCAAAAAAATTACTTTCCATGGAGATGATTTAAGTGGTCTGCAGATGCAGACAGCTCTGACAGCTCTCCTGAAGTTTTCATAAAYGCCACGTGAAATCCAGAGCAGTCAGTAAAATGCCTGTATTTACTAATCTAAACTAACATGTCATTAGTTTTAAATTCCAAATATTTTAAGTTCACATTTAGGGAAGTGGTGAGCTGTTTCATGACTGAGACAATAAGCTGTTAAGTTTTCAGAGCAGGTCTTATCTTTTTGAGTCGCCTCCCTGGTTTTCCCCTAAGACTGTTTTATGGTGATCTATGGAGTGACTGCAGGGTTGAGCGTTTAGCATCCTCAAAYGGAAACTCCTGTAAAATAGTCCAGTCTTCTCTTTAAAAGGGGATGTTTTACTCTCCAAATTTGGAATATGTGCACTTTGTAGACTTTAAAGGTCCATGCACCATGATTTCAATGCTGTGGTTTTCATTATAAGTTTGTGCCGTGAAAGTAATGTTCACTGCAGTTTGTAAATGTGGAAGTTGTATACTAATAAGGGTAGATGTAGGCTATATGTCTTAACTCTGCCTGCAGTGTACATTTAAATATTGCATCATCTCAAATGGGCTTTAGTTTTATGTACTGCAAAAACTGATCTTTCTGTACCAGTTTATATTAACCTTCATCAGCTCAGAGCTCTTTTTTTACAGTTGTCAAAAATAGTTTGTCTCCTTTTAATCCTTCATTTCATGTCACATTTCTCTGACACCAAAAATGGGATTTAAGCCACAAGCGTTCTCTCCCTGTAATTTTCCATTTCTCCATAAGCACAGAGTGTGAGCAGGCAGAGTCGCAGCTCTCTTTGTGTGCACGTGCAGGAGCCGGGTGCATTTGTCTTTTGAAATACACACAACAAACCGTGTTCAGAATCTCAGCTCTGCTTGCTAAGTTCCTTTTTGACGTTGTTCCCGAACATGTCACGCAGTGTTGCAACCTCTGTTTTTGTCGAAATCTCGGAGCCTGAAATAAACTTGAACATCGCTTAGAAACTCGTCCTGAACCTCAACCAGCTCCGCTGTCTGCAGCCATCTCTTTTATCTCCAGCTCTGGTCAGGAGGAGCGCACCGATGGTCCCGGTGTCATCCCTCTTACTCTGAAAAGACAGAAACACTCCCTGACCCTCGTCTATTCAAGCTTCCTACACACAGGCACACATATAGAATGCCCCCAAGCCAGATATCTCTGTCTTGTCCCAGCTAGCTAGCGGCTGCAGAGCGGAGAGCTGGAGGCCCCACAACTGAGCCAGCTGTTCCAGACTCCCTCGCTGCCCTGGGCCCCACATTCCCCCCATTCAAGGGAGCTTTGTAGTTCTGACATCTTGGAACAGTTGAGCAGCTCAGCTTCTAATGCTGCTGTAATGGTGAGAGAGGGAACGACAGAGACGGGGGGGAGGAATGAGACAACCTTTATGTGTGCTCGCTTGTTACGCTCAATCTCCTGCCTCCTCTACCCCTTTGCACTCACTCATCTTGAATCCATTTTCTGTGGACTTCGGAGTTTTAGTATTGTCAAGTTTATTTCGTTCATACCACATTTTACATAAGCGATTTTTGCAGAATCGTGTCGCGCCACCTCTTTATTTCCCTTCCTGYCTAGTGTAAAGTAGACCGAGCCTTTCTGCAAAGTGCTGTCTTAGTATTTGTATTTTGTGTTAAGTCTATTTGAGGGGATTTGCTGGAGTTTTGGTCAAAGTTTAACTCACTGTCCAGTCCTGCAGCACGTTTAGCATCTAACTTTTTTTAAATTTTTTAAATTTTTTTGGCCATGTGCAAAACAGCCTTTTGTGAGCAGTGAAGCTCTCAGCTGTTGGGATGTACTGTACCATACTGTAAGTGTGTCTCCTTTCTGCTGTCTGCGCTGCAGTTCAGCTGCCAGTTGCAACAGGAAAAGAATTTGTGGATCAAGTAACAAAAGCAAGTTTATAGATATCAGTGAGAGGAAAAGAGAGAAACGRGTTTTCTCTGAGTTGTGTGCATCTAGTCTAACCAAGTCTTACAATTGTATATACATAAAGTATTATAGATCTTGTGGCACTGGCAGATTATTTAGATCCCAGTAATTTGAGTCTGAATCTTAATGAATCTGAATAAAAGTGAAATAATCCACCAGTGTAGTAAGACTTGTTGAAATAAGGAAATTAGATCGTGCCTAGYATATCAATCTCAAAACAAGATCAAAAATAATTTTTCGCTGGATATACGATTGTAAGACTTCGTCAGATGGACATTTTTTGCAGGTTAGCCAGGTACAAACAGTTAATTAACAAATGATTAATTTGTTTATTTCAATTCAAACGACTTGTTTCAGTGACGCCAGCCTATACTGGTGGGATTTAGTATCATCACTCTGAACAAACGATTAAAACAGGCTGCAAAAAGAAACATGTTCTCATCTGAGTTCTGAGAAAAATGACTCTTTACCTGTCATCAATCATTTTTTGTTGTGTTTAAAATGCGTTCTTCAAGTGGTGCAACTTGTCTGGTGCAACTATGAATGATCCCATGGTATGTTTTAACGTGCTGAAGTCAGCTACCTTTTTTTTCTCTTTTACTTTACATGAAGTCATGACACAACTTTAAGGAAAGGCCACTTTTATGGGGTATTTAGGATGTTTTTTCTGAAGTTATGGAAGTGCAAATGATTATCTCCACTCCTTTGTCACAGAGGAGGTAATCTTAGCTTATCCAACTTTGTTTTGCTCCACAGGACAAAAAAAACTTTATGGGAAATGGTCTGATTTTTACCTGAAGTGGTTTAAAAATATTACCACAAAACAGTTGTGTAAATGGGAACTTGCAGACACTTTGGTGTGGTGCAGGAACTTGTTGTGCTCCGGTGCTACATGTTTTTCAAATAATAGGATTGGTCATGATTTAAATAAATGAGAAAAAAATCTCAGTTTTGGTACAAAAAAAGTTGGACTTTTAGCCAAAATGATCCCTCTGGTCAATGATATGCAGACCTTTTAAATTCCTGCAAGTACACGACCTTTAATGGTTGTACAGACAAACTTTTTTTTAAAAAATAGGCCATTTATTTTCTCTCATTAAAGATGCATTTTTTGCATWGAATGAATATTTTATTGTTTGACATTTGTCAGCTTTCAAAATGAGCGCGTTTGTCAAAAATAGACTTTGCAAAAGAAGAGAAAAAGTTGTTTAGGTTCTTGTTGCAGTAGCTGCTGCTGACCTTTAGATGGAACTGCTGCATTCATTTTATTGCTCTTTTCCTGCCTCGGTGTGCAGAGACAAAAACTCTTCCTTGTTACATGAGGAGATGGCTGAATAAATGAAAAGATCCAAACCTTGAAAGCTTTGCTGTAGTGTTGTATTGTGGGCCGGTGGTATTGTTTATTGTTTATTGTTTTATTTGGATTATTATTTGCGTTTGGTGACATCATGGAGACACAACCTCTTGAGTGGACAAATTCATTGAAAATAAATGCAAGAAATTGATGAATACAGAAGCACTGACTTATGACAAGTTTTTTGGTGGTACAGAGATATTAACAGAGCTCTGATGTGTTCAGTTAGAGGTGGTCATGTATTTGAAAGGGTCACTTAAGGAATGAGAACTATTGCAGACAGACTAAACTTAATTCTGCCAAATCTAAGTTTTAGCTATAAATATAATTTACTGCTAAGTGTAGACAACAAAACAGGACAATAAAAAATTGTGTCATGCTGAGAATTTAAATGTTGTAAAGTTAATGTACACGTGTAAAAAAAAATATTTTTTTCTGCATTTGAAMCCCCAGCATCAGTGGAAGAAATCTGATTTGTGTTGGTTTGAACACGATGCTTTCAACATTTACAGAACTGTTAACATAACGAAGTTGGGGGGTGTATAAATCACTTAGATGATGTGTTAGGTGCCTGTGGTGTCAGAAGCTGGATGATACAGAGCGGACACAGTGTCATGAATATGATGCTAGCAATGACGAGCTGATCTGTGATGCTGAGTTTGACGTGTTAGAGTGGATTAGTCACAGAGAATCTAAAACATGACACAAAGCGGTTCTTTAGAGGTCCATTAGGCTGCAGGATATGGTTTGAACAGAACAGGTGGAAATATAGGTTGGACTTGTCACATTGCCTGTTTGATATTATAGTTTGAGAACTGAATTAACCTTCGGGAAACAAATGGGATTTACTGTGAACTTTTTATAAGATTGCAGATTAGGGTGGCACCGATGAATTGGCCCTGATTTTCTTAATTTTGGAAGATCGGTGATGGATGATCACATGAGAAACCAGTCTTATAAACTCATCTACATCTGCAAAGGTCTGAAAATCAGGCACTGTCCTCTTTTGCTTTGCTGTGAGCACTAATGTCCAGTTAAAACAGGTTTGTGTTGTTTCAAGGGTATTGTTCAATGGTTTTCCATAAAATAAGACTGGAACATTGAAGGTGTTGTGACCTTATAACATCTGAAAGTGTCAGTGGTAAAAAAAATCGAAATCGGCAGGTCAGGCTTTTTAAAGATCAGTGATTGGTCAGAAAACTACAATTAGTGCACCCCTATTACAACTAGGTTTTGATAAAAGCACTTAGAGCAGAGGTGCCCAAACATTTTTCCCGAGAGGACGAAAATGAAAATCTATTCTCAGCTGTGGGCCAAATGCAGTAATATAATGCGTGAAATACAAATACTTTTTAAGTAAAGTCCTTTATTTTTAACAATTAAGCTAGCAGCCAGTGCAATGGCCCTCTTTTGTTTTAGTCTGAGCACTTTGAGAAAGTCTGCCTTACGCTCAAGTAGCAAAGGCTCATGGGACATTTCATAAATTGATAAAATATGAGTTTTTGCGGCCTTATAAAGTGTGCAAATCTACATGTGGGGTTAAATCTGATCTAAATATCTCTTGTTGTTACTTCATGTTTCCTGTTTAATCCTAATATATCAAAGATAAAGTCAGCACCATGAACGAAAACTATCTTCAGCCCTTTATATAGTCATTTGACCAATGGAAATCCTGTGTTTCTACATAGGATGACAGGTTAAAACCTTGTAACTTTGGCAACTGTTGGTGGGCCAAATCAAATGGCTTGGCGGGCCAAATTTGGCCC
>NW_013952409.1:4528253-4530766 GCF_001266775.1 Austrofundulus limnaeus | reverse complement strand
GCCTGAAACTCTCAGACTGAAGAAGTCTCTTGGAGGAGAGACGAAACRTTTCATTAGAGAAGAACCCGTCCAGAAGACCTATACAATTTTTTTCTTTTTGATTTTTTACCTGGATTACTGAGATGCATCAGGACAAGAAAATGACTTATTTTGTTGAACAAAGAAAATAATTGTCTGTTTTCGCAGTCTCATATTACAGTTAATACATTTCTTTTTTTCAAAGCTACTTTTCACAAAATAAGAAAAGTCTCATATTTCTGTTAGCGTGCAGCACGATCCGTGATAAAACCAGGATCGAATTCCACTTGTGAAACACCTGACAAACATACATGTTGGAGCTTTCGAGGTTCTTTAGGCTTGCTACTGTCTGAGGCTCACAGGTGTGCGACCGTTTGAGGTAAAACCGTTGAACGAGTGTCCCTCGAAACAAATTCTCGTCTCCACCAGCCAAAACCAGCAATTCCCTTTTGATCCAACCACACCGCGCCTGCTCTTCATCTCTGCACAATCCCAGTTTTCTGCGTTGATGATTGCTCTACCGTTCTTCAATAAAAAACGTATGAGTCACATGGGAGAAACTGAACATCTTTTATACGTATGGTTTTATGTAAAACTGGAAATTCAGGTTTGTGTGTTTGTTTATACAACTGCTCACGTGCAGATGTAGAGAAATGTGAGGTAAGGTGTGAGGTCAGCATCTAACCGAATTCTGTGCTTTTTAWTGCTACAGCTCTATTTTTTACATTTGAACCACAGTTGTCGACATATAAAGCTGCTTTATTTAAATGTATTTATTTTAAAGCACTTAAATCACTTTGGATGGATTTGCAGAACCTTTTGAAGCTGTAACATGTTATAGTTCTGCAGAGTAATATCAGTAACTCATGTTCGTTTTTGTCACCGTTCACAAACGATATATAAAAGTTGGAGCACGCTGTGTGTCTGAGAAGCAACAAAGCAGTCGTTGTCAAGTTACCAAATAGCAGAGTGGAAACACAGTGACGTAGAGAACAGAGCATCTACGTCCTGTTCTTGGTATTCATTTTTAGGAGGATTTCTAGGAATGTGAGGCTATTGGTGTTTTTGACTGTTTTATTTTTTTTTCTCATTCCTGTTCAGGTTTCTTTGTGTTTCTTGTTAGACAAAAATGTAGGTATAAATGTTGCATCTGAAGGGTTGAAGGTAGCATTTAAAAATTAATTTATGCACACTGACGAGCTGTTGTAGGAACCAGGGTTTACAATCGTAAGGAGGAATACTTTTTTCCCCCTTGACAGCATGTTTGATTTGCTATAAGGTCCATTCTGCAGGTGTAACTACAGAACATTTCCACATACTTGCAGAAAGTCACCGCTGAAAGCTTTCCTGCTTTGTTCAAAAGAAGTCCATCACTGTGCAGAATACTGTTTTATAAAGACTAGCCTCACTACTCAACTGTCTTATCTACTAAGAAGTTTTGGTTCACCATGCAACAGTTCAGATTAAATTTCTTACTATTTGCACATTTGGTGGTTTTTTTAATCTTATTTTATTTTTTTCAGAAAGCCAACTAATTAGTTTGTCATCATAGATAAAAACCAGGCTCTTTCTTATATTATCCTGTACATCTTGCTTTAGTCAAAGCTTCCGCTAAGATCATTTGAAGGAAGTGAATACGTGATGAAGAAGAATGCATAATCAAGATATGAGCAATAAGAATTATTTGTTACTTTTACTTMCATGGTAACGCCAGCCCATGCAGCGATGCATCATTGTGACCTACTTGCTTTGTTGTCAGTTGGGTTGGGCAATATTGCCAAAAAAACAAATCATGATTAATTGTGGTATTTAGCCGATAGCGACTAATTTGATGATTAATCCCCTGGACACCCTCATGTCCTAGTCACATGACCAATTTAGAGGGAAAGATTTGCCCTCTGTAAAAATCTGTACCAAATTGTGTCAAAATTACAAACTTCAGGCCATACATCAAATTTTAAATTGTGTTGATAGATAAATAAATTACAGAGCTTTTTTTAATGTTCATCATATTTGAAGCGGAGAAGAGCAGCGAGCGGATTCTGCCTGGTGGCATTAATCGTAATAATTGTCAAGTGCCAAAAAGTAATCAATTAATGTTTTTCTGATGATTAATTGCACACAATACGATTATGCCCAACCCTAATAAGGACATCAAAAATTCCTCATTAAAATTACATAAAATTAGGATTCAGTCCAAATATTTATGTATTATCGTGACTTTTCGGAGTTATGTTTTATATAGTGGTATTAATTTATATTTTCAGATCTTCCAAGGTGCCAATTATGGAACTCTCTGTGCATTGCTGCCCAAATCAAATTCTGGAAGTGGTCATTCAACTAGATCTGTTACAAAAGGACAACTGATATTACCAACTTTTAAAAACTGTTACAGCCAGAGGTCTTTCTTCTGTGTTTATACAATGACATTCCTCAAAACATAAAGTCCATTTCAAAACCACAGCCCTTTAAGAAGAATCTTGTCTGCCATCTGC
>NW_013952409.1:4523996-4526878 GCF_001266775.1 Austrofundulus limnaeus | reverse complement strand
TGAAATTTGGAATGCTTGTTTGTCTTTGTGTCTATGGTGTATAATGATGTGATTGTGATGCTGTAATTCTGAGTGTTTTATGTGCTGCAGAACTAGGGCTAGGCATAATCGTATCGTGTGCAATTAATCGTCATAAAAACATTAATTGATTACTTTTTGGCACTTGACAATTAACATGATTAATGCCACCAGGCAGACTGACTGGGGATTACTCCGATCAGTCCGCTCGGTGCTCCTCTCTGCTTCAAATATGACKAACATTAAAAATGAAGTTCTGTAATTTATTTATCTATCAACACAATTTAAAATATGACGTATAKCCTGAAATCTGTAATTTTCACACAATTTAGGACAATTTTTTGCAAAGATCAAATCTTTCCCACTAAATTGGTCATGTGACTACGAAATAAGGGTGTCCAGGGACTTCAGGGGATTAATCGTCAAATTAATCGTTATCGGCTAAATACCACAATTAATCGTGATTAATTTTTTTGCCAATATTGCCCAACTCTATGCAGAACAGGAACTGCTGTAAAACAGCAATTATGCTGAGTCAGGCTTGATTTTTAATAATCTTTCTCTGTTAAATAAATAAATCAAATCAAATCAACCGTAACCAACACGACAAACTAAGTCATTAATGATTTACTTGTGATATCAGAATGATCTAGGTATCAAAATATAGCTTTTAAAACCAGGAATCTGAAAATGTAATTAGGTTATTTTGACCAAATTTGACTTAATCCTCGTTTCGATATAATGGGTCACAGATAAATAAATTAATCGTATTAAAGGCACAGTGTGTAGGATTTGTTGTTTTCAGCGACATCTATTGGTTGAGTGGTTGAATCATCCTCCCTGGTCCTCCCCTCACTCCCACCCCCCGCTTCCAAACGCAAAGGAGTTGCTACGGTGTCTCTCAGGTGTCAAAAACCTTTGATAATTCCAACCGCGATGTCTACCAGCAGCTTCAGTGCTAGTGATGTTTCAAGTGGTAAGATCATGAGCTTTAATAAGTAAAATTATCACAGCTACAATGACAGACAACAAATATTACATTTATAGTATTACAACTAAAACCGTTTTTGACGCCGCCACCGCAGTTTGTCCTTCATGAGCCTTCGTAGACAAGATGGCGGTACAAGATGGCGGCTGCCTGTAGTGGTGACCCACGACCATGGAGATATAAACAGCTTTTTATAAGGTAAAAAATAATAAAACAAGGTCTTTGTCTGCAATGATTAGATGTTTTTTATTATTGTCATTAGTGATTATCTCAATTTTGGCTAAAAGAATTGACAAAATCCTACACACTGKGCCTTTAATCGTCAAGTGCCAAAAAATAATCGATTAATGTTCTTCTGACGATTAATTGCACACGATACGATTATGCCCAACCCTAGTTGCCAGTGTGGTTATTGTTCAGTGTTTGCTCCAAGTTGAGTAAAGATGATAAATGAAGAGATTTTGAGAAAGCACGAGTCATCATGAAGCAAATATTTCAAACTGTCAGAGCTACAGTATATCACTGAGCTGTGAAGCATATGGCGTTACGGTTACATTAACTTATCTTCCCCGTCCACTTTTTTTTTGTATTGTCGACACTTAGGTGTCCGTTGGATTTAGTGGAAAGACAAATGGAAGAAAATTGGTTCAAAGTGGTGTGTGGTCACCCCGTGACAGTTGCCATGTTACTTAGTATCAGTCTGCTGCTCTAGCAGAGGGGGCTGAGACGGGACGAGGGTCCATCAGCCGTCGACTCAGATTTTCGAGCCATCTGGCGTCCGAGGAGGCCGCGGCTGTGCAGCTTACCTTGTGCCTCTCTGAGCCGTGGCCGGCGACGTTTGACTTGTGCTTTCAAGGTCACGACCCTCCACTCATTTCCTTCTAGGAACCCATTCTGACAGCAGGGTTAAGTTGATATGATACCCCTGGATAAGTGCTACTTGAAAGTGCTAAGTTTCTGAATTCGGCCCTCCTGGCTTTGATGCTCTGGTTTCTGTTGTGACCCCACTCTGTCCATATTGGCCCTCAGTCCATCTGGACAGGCCACACATACACACCGACACGAACCTTCTCATATGAAATATCCTGCTTCCCACCCCAATAGGATGTGTTTTTTCCTCATCGTCATGCCCATTAATGTCCACTTTAGTGTCCACAGTTAGTGTTTGACAGGTGTTACTTCACGTTCACCAACTTCAACAATGTTTGTCTTTAGACACACGTTTATTTTTTTCATTTAAACTGTGTAAAAGATCATTTTTAGTTGTAGCTATAGCAATACACGTTGATAAGATACGCGTACGGAGTCTATAATTACCAGTCTCAAATATTTAGAGGGGTTTTGGTTCTGTGTGGTCGCCCACAATGTAACTCTCCCCTGAGAGCTGCCCTGGAATTTGTCAAATCTTTAAACCCTGTGCACAGCCGGCTGCTTTCACAGGCCTGAGGAATCTTTCAGTGGTCCTTGGTGCCAGGAGGAGGGCATCAGGTGTCGGGTCAGAACCTCAGTCCTCCTTTCTCTGGCTGCCCGTGGGGTGTTCAAGGAACGACAAAGCCAGAAACTATCCCCGATCCATAATGAGGACAAAAAAGAGGTTTTATTGACACACTGCACAAGAGCGCGCACAGATGTTTTTTTTTTTATTTGTTTGTTTGTTTGTTTGTGTGTCTCATGTTCTGTTTATGTTTTGTGGAAAGAAATAACATTAGTTTAGCTGCATGTTCACGTCTGCCTGAATGCTGCAGGAGGCTGATGGAGGAGTTCAGTTCCTCTCAGTGTGTTTAAGGGTTGTCCTTGACAGACTTGGCCTTCTGATAGAAGTCAGCTGGCCTGCAGAGCTGAGAGCAGCAAGGAAGAATGACTGCAGCATCTACCC
>NW_013952409.1:4516270-4523567 GCF_001266775.1 Austrofundulus limnaeus | reverse complement strand
ACACACACACACACACACACACACACACACACACACACACACACACACACACAGGTGCGTCTCATCCTCCAGGAAGGCCAAACGACTGGTGAAGCTTCCCAAGAAAGTGAGGCATTAGACGGAATATTAAAAGTAGAGACACTATAGGCAGGATGACACGCCTCTGTCATAAGTGTGCAACCTTCTGCATTGTTTCTGTAAAGTTAGTGCACATATATCTGCTTTAGAAGTTCGTGTTTTTTCTGTTTCCTTTTAAAAGACTGAGACGCTCACCTTGCCAAAACCAAGGCACACCCTATTTTGTTTGATTTGATTTTTCTTTCCTTTTTTTTATATAGCACTCATTCCTCTTATGTGGTATTTCTCATATAGGCACTGACTTATAACGGAAAAGCCCCATTTGGTTTAGTTTTGAAATATATGCTATTTGGTTGTTCTTTTTGATCGCAGTAGGGGCTGTGGCCTTGTGACAGATTCTTAGAATTATACGTTTAGACTTTACATAACATCTCCTTCTCAAGATTCTGACATTTGATTAAATACAGCTTAGTAATTTATTGTAATAGTCTAATTATATTACAGAAAATCAAATACTGAAAATTAGTTTTATTTTTATGAGTCTTTTAATCGGGACGGGTTTGAAGTTTGGTGCCGAAACCTTTGAACTATGAAACAGTTGTTCCATATTTAGTTCTTAATTAAAACATGTTGAAGATGCAGTTATGGAATAAATATAGGCTTGAAGTTCAGATCTTTCACTGACTGTAACTCTCCAGATACATATATCTACAGCAAAGCAGCCCTTTAACATATTCTTTCTTTTTGTACAAGACATGAAAGTGGATGGAAACAGGCCATCCTTAGGCTGCCTAAACAAAATAAATCCAGAGTGTGAATTTTTTATTTCCTAAATGAAAAACTCTGACAAAGTGTGAGTCGAATATGTGCAAGAGTGCAAGAGAAACAACACTGTTGCTGTCGTTAGTGCAACTTTATATCCATTAAATGCCAATGGTCGCCTTTATCTTGTGTTCTTATTTAATTGTTTAAATTTTGATTAAATTAACTAACTGTTTTCTTAGTCTATAGAACTTGTGAACTTGTTGCRTAGATGATATATTTAGAACAATACATAAAAAAAAAACTTTTTAGAATTGTACTAGAATTAAATAATAAGGTAGTCACAAAACAAATTTGAACCTACAGGACAGGGCTGTTCAACTAAAATGCTCCAGGGGCCACAGTTACTGCAGGCCAACAGCTGAGGGGCCGAACATCCAGCAATTAAAGTCATTATGTAAAGAAACCAAATATTATAAAGATCAGTTACCTTTAAAATAGTTTATTTTGCTGCATTTAATTATACAACATACAGAACCCTATGTAACAATAGTAGTGATAATAAAACAATACCAAAAACAAAAAGAACACATTATGCCTCCTATTTAACACAAATAATATTTTGAYATCTCTGATTGTCAAATTTTTAAACCAATTTTATTTTCACTTTCATAGTTTTATCTTCAACTGCTTGTAGTTTTAACTGTCTTGGATGTTCATTGAAATGTTTTTTTACCAGTTTATAGCCAAGATTCTGACGTTTCCTTAGATATCAAAAATTCTATGTTTAACTAAAAGAACTTAAAGTAATTGAAATTAAAAAACGATGGTTTGGGCGTAAGAGATGAATGAAACAATTGGCAGCCCAAACTTTGGTCACTTGGCCCCCGAGCTGCCAGTTGAATAGCCCTGCTATAGGATGAAAATATATGAGTTAAAAATATGAGTTATTACAACTTAATTTGATTTACTGAAGTATTTTTATGCATGTGTCATCTTAACTATATTATTGAAAATCAAATTATCTTTTTAAAGGAGACATATCCTGCTTTTACATTCTTCTTTTTCACATTTAATTCCTTTAGTCTATATAAAGTGGAACTGCAATGCTTTGGTCTGCAGTCCTCCTTATTGTAACTCCACAAGCCCCTCTTTTACCCCTTTTCTGAGGAGTGTCTCAGATCAACTCGTTTTGAGGCTGTCTCTCTAAATCCAAATGAGGCGCTTTCATGCCCCGCCCCCCTCCTCCAGCTTCCAGACCATTTTAGTTTGATAGAGGAGTTTACGACTATATAGCAGCGCAGAAACTTTATTTACAAATGAATTAAAAGATGTCAACAAGGGAAGACTTGTCCATCCACCCTTACATGTTGGAACCAGAGTCTGACCCAGAGCCAGAGGAGAATGAAGACCACCAAATTGTAGTTGGTAAGTCCAGACCTTTATTTAGTAGTTTTTTGCAAATAATGACATAATAGTTCAGATAATATCATAGAAAATAGATAAAACTGAACAGATTGAACAATATGACCCAAACAGAATATAAAGATATCTACACAGCACCAGGAGAGACTAAATTCAACTTTTCTGCCTCTTACAGACTCCAAGTACACAACAAAACAGGTTTAACATCTAAAAAGGCAGATTTGTCCCCTTTTTAAATTGTTCCTTGGTGGGAATAAGAGTTCAGTTTTTTATGTTTTCTGAACTATTATGTCACAGTATTTGTGACGGAACTGCTAAATAAGGTATTTTGGTATCAGATCTTCCTGTACAAATGACCATCAATTTGGCTGCTCTGCTTAATGTATGAGCTCCATCGATGTGCTGGCGCCGCACGATAACCGACTTGAATGACCTCACCATTTTGTTAAAGGCAGCATTAAGTCATTTACACTTCGGTCTCTGTGTCCTTCATGTTTCTCGCACTCGATTCTGACAGGCCTATGAAAGCAGAGGAACGAGGCACGGCGCAAACAACGTGCTATTTGTAAGTCGCAGAAGATTTAGGATCACATATTGTTGGCTGATCTGTAATTTTAAAATTCCTCAAATTCATCCAGCATGCTGTCATAAAGAGCTTTTCAGAAAATAAACATGGGGTTACATTTTTCTCACAAGTAGCATCTGAAAAATGGAGCTTTTCTATTTTAGGTTTTATCAGTTTATGATTTGCTTTTGAAGACTTAATTACCCAACATTAAGCTGCTTTAATGTTCAATCAGCTCCCTCTGAACAGCTGATCATGTCAAATCAACCTCTCATTGGGAATTCAGGATCTTATTATTCGCCTCTGCCATGTTAAAAGAGATAAATACTAGAAAGGCATAATTTTGTGTGAAAGCGTAAATGAAAAGCAACAAGTGGTGATCCACATGTACCAAAAGCACATTGTGTTGCTGTCAGATAAATTGAAAGTTATGTTGTGGGTTTTTTCATTTGGGTTTTTAATTCTTTTAACACATCATRACATACTAAGAACCAAATAGAGAAGTTCATTAAGGGTGCCTTTTGTCACTGCTAGTAGTTCTTGATGGTTGGATTTGTAATGGCCTTTATCATTCTTGTGGTGCAATCCTTAATCTAAAGCAGATAAAGTGGTAAAACATGGGATGATACAGACATGCATGGTTTTTAGCGGTATTGGGTCTCATATATTTTATTTGTAATCTGACAAAAGAAAAACTCCCAATGACTCCTGAAAAGAAATAATATCAGCTCAGTTTTTACCAGAGCATCAAGGAAAACTGAACATTGTTTTATGGTAATGGTTCATACCTCAGTATGCAGTAATGGGCAGCACTAATTAAAAATTTGTTCCACTAGCCCTAAAGCACTAACTTAAATATTTAGGTCTCCTAATTCTAAAGCACTAATGCACTGAAAATTTTAGCAAAAGCTAATTCTAAAGCACTAAAATAACCCAGTCAACCCATGAACATTCTTCAACAGACAACGAGTCACATATTGCCATGTTGCTCTCTTAAGACTTATCATTGACTTTCCTCAGCTGTATTTGGGTTCATATATTATCAATATATTGTCAAGTAGTGAATAAGAGACACACATGAACAAAATGTGATAGTTTTCACCATCAGCTGTGAACATTAATGTTGATCAATAACATTTATAGACCTCAGTTAGTGCTTCTAAATTTAGCCTACAAATTTAGCGAGTGCTAATCCACTAATAAATTTTAAAATTAGCAAAAGCCCTAAAGCACTAATCAGGAAATTAGTTCCCCTATTAGTGCTTTAGTGCTTTAGTGGAACTGTGCACCACTGTCAGGATGAGTGTTGCTGTCTGAGTTCAAGTACAAATAAGACAAACGAGGGGAAAATGCAATTTGTGTATGGTTCGTTCTTTGGTTCTTGTTTAAAAATAAAATCACAAAAAGTGTGTGTTTTATATGGGTTTTTTTCCATTTTCAAAACCTAAATGGAAAAATTAATAAAAAAGAAAAGAGAAGATAGAACTTTATTGATCCCACAATAGGGAAATTTGCACATTACAGCAACTCAAGACAGGGGAGCTGCAGTAACAGGCTACCGTGGCACCATCTTAAACAGAAATAAAGAATCCAGTGTTTGACTTTTACTTTGCTTATGTAAATCCAAAATGAAATATATGGTTGTTTTAATATGTAGCAACACTGTAAAAGACAGAAGTGGTCAAAGAATAAGATTTTAGTGTCTGGAAAACTGTTTAAAAACATAAACCATTTTTAAAGAAATTGGTAATGGTTGCATTTGAACCTTGTTTTGCACAACTTGCAAAATTAAAACTAATAGTTTCACATTAAGATCGACTTCCTCTAAATAAGACTTTTTCTCCATTTCTAAAGTGCTAAGTAAAAATGTAACGGTCCAGGAGTTCAGGCCAGGATGATTTCCGGTTCCGCAAGAAAATAACAAATGATGCATTAACAAAATATAAATCTCATCTTTGTTTTAACCATTAAAACAAAAAAATGTAGACATTTTTCAATTTTACGATTGTATTTTTTTTTTTAGTTTTAAAACATAAAAAACTGAAAACCACCTGATTATTAATTTTTCTTGATTTATTTTACAACAAAATCAACCATATATGGATTAAATGCTAATGTGTTTTTATTTTTCCTCATTTGCTTGATTTGAATTATTCTTTTCTAACAGACAATCCCTCTCCCAGGTATCACTCTTTAAATTTAAAATAAAAATAAAATAAGAGTTTTAGATACTGTTACTGTTCATTCTCCTCTACAACATAATGTCATGTTTTTGGCAGCACATGAAGAAATAAAGAAAAGCTGAAAGAAATGTTAGATGTCTGTCAAAAATATTTCATTTTTTCCCTTTTTCTGTAGAACCTTCTCAACAATAAATGAAAAACACATTTTAATATTATTTTAATTTGTCCAGTTTTGTTTAACCATCACCTGATTTTGTTCAGGCATAAAAATAAAGTTTTTTTTTAAGGCTTCACAGATTCAGATCAAATTCTAAATATTACATTTATACATTAAAATAAAACAAAGTGTCTTTTTTGTATGTTATTTTTTTGTGAAAATTCAAACAAGTTGAAAATGTTTAAAGCAGATTTATGAGTCAGTTCATGGTTTGCTCACTTACCAGTTTTGAATGAGAAAATATTTCATAAATAATTTAAAATGAATAATTTAAAAATATTCAAATAGTTCAAAACAATGTTTAATAGACTCTTCAACATTCAGTTGGATCGGTGCACGACAAAATAAAGCAAATAAAACCTCTGCAGTGCACATTTAAAATTTTGATGTGGTCATTTGAACCTGTGCAGCTGTTTTCAGACGTAAAGGTGAGATTTATAGTCGTGAATCGTTGCTGTATGCTGATTGGGAGTACTTGTCACCTTGGACAAAGTGTCATGGCTTAAGAATGTTTTCAATGGAAACTATTTCTACACGATGTCTTTCGGGCAAAAGAAGAGGAGTTGGACAGATGTGTGGGCATGTGGCCTCACCTGTTYGAGCTCAACATTTTTGATAGCAACATATGATGTTCAGACTTGAACATTTGGACTGTAATTTTCTGAGGAAATGGCTGTTAGGCAAGGCTTGGGGTGGGTGTTACCCCGTTTGATCTTTAAAGTTAGGGAATGTGTTGGTGTAAATATTTCAGCCTCATTTATAACTTATATGGCTGTTCGTTATATAGCTTCTTGTGAGATAAACAACAGAGATTGAAAGAATAGCCCTGAAATACAGGCTTTGGGTGTCAGGATTGTGTGACTTGGTCAGAAGTTCAGCCATTCCGCATTCTTGACTAAAGGATAAAGCAGCCATAATCCCCTTTACCAGGTAGCCAGAGCTGGAAGTGGAGCCAGAAATTCCTGCAGCATACCACTTTGGGGAAGTTGCTAGGGTTTAGGCGGACAATTCAAACAATAGAATACTCTTAGTCAAAGGAAAACAGGTATTAAGTTTTGTGAGAAAGTGCCACCACCAGAGAGATAGGTAGCAGGTGGAATGTGAAACGTTAGGGTGTTCAGACATTTTTACAAACGTACTAAGACAGGAGCAAATACGAACTGGAGGTGATTTTTGGAGATAGGGATGTATGTTCCTGATCTCATG
This sequence comes from Austrofundulus limnaeus, assembly GCF_001266775.1. Classification (NCBI taxonomy): domain Eukaryota; kingdom Metazoa; phylum Chordata; class Actinopteri; order Cyprinodontiformes; family Rivulidae; genus Austrofundulus; species Austrofundulus limnaeus. Next base: position 4,517,131 of record NW_013952409.1, on the reverse strand, counting down.
ACAGCTGGCCCATAGTGCGAGCGTCCAGCCAAGGCAGACTTTTGTAACAGCAGGCTGTACAGAAGCTTACCTGACCATCAAGCTGAGCCAGTAACCTGCCAGCCTCGTTTCTAAAAGTTCAATGTCAGGGAACAGGATCAGCCTTACAAGAGTGACTTCAGAGACACAGAAGGCAGCGTCTAGCTCCTTTATCAACCTCAATAATGCTGCCAAAGACTAAGGCCTCCACAGAGGTTGAGCAGAATTACTGACCTGTCCTGCTGCTCCTCTCAAACCCAGTGGATTAGCAGTGAAAAGGCCCCTAGAGAAAAACTGTGGGTGTAATACATTGGGCTGTCTTTGTCCTGTCAGTCTGCTGGGCTGGAGAGAACTGACTTTAGCCCCCTGTCAACTAGGCCTGGTGAAACCCCTCAACAAAAGCCATTCATCTGTTGCACTGTACATGCCAAAAGGCTGGCATTCCTCTTCACGACTTGTTTTGTGAGCCACATCTGTCTGTCTGTCTCTGTAATTACAAGTCTGTTAGGAGAAGAATGGCTTCTGTGCAGACAGGGTTTTTCTGCGTTTGCAGAGTGGATCTGATTAACCTTTTGTCCGTTCGTTACCAATCACTGCTCCGACATGTTGTCTCAGTGATTCAGTCAGAGACACAAGGTTGCATTTCTGCTCGTACAAGAGTTGCTTTTTAGAAGGTCACATGCTGGTTATTTCTCTGAGCACACTGAAGTCTGATGCATGTTTCCACTTTATTAGCTATAGAATTGAAACTGGGATTGTGGTACTGGAGTAATATTATTTTCATGTTTAGATTTTGCTTTGGTTAGTTATACATATACTGTATATATATATATATATATATAT
>NW_013952409.1:4508770-4515665 GCF_001266775.1 Austrofundulus limnaeus | reverse complement strand
ATATAAAGATTTAACTAGTTAGGTCTCCCTTAAATTTAGATTTTTTTTTTTTAGGGAGACTTTAAAGTTTCCCTTAAAAAGGAGATTTTAAGGTCAAAATGTTTTGATTTATTTATTTATTTTCTCTTATAAGTTTTATATAATGATATATACTGTATCGTTACCGCCACCCATCATAATGTATATTGTGATATGAATTTTTTTGCCACATCGCACATTCCTAACATGAAACATTGACAACTGGCTATCATGAAAAGCATTTACATGCACCAACCAGAATAAAAGCTTTGACATGCGCAGAGTTGTAAACTTTTTCTAAAAAAACATAGTTTTACTTTGTGATGAGCATAAAATTTTCTGTTCTTCCTCCAGCTTTTCATGTACTTGTCTAAATAACTCATGTTCCTACATATTTGACTATGAAGGTGTTCTTTAATTTTCTTTTAAGTTTCTAATAGAAATATATCAMTAACCAACCAATTTTGCCTTTACTTGCAGCTTTAAGTAACCTAWTTTTTGAAGCTATTGTGTTATCTTTAAGGTCTTGAGATTTGCAAAACCCTTGATTGGTTCAGTTTACAACCAGCCAACATTATAATGCATGTAAGATGCTCGCTTCATGGAAAAACAAACTGGCAGGCAATTGAAAGAGATATAAAGTAGTGAGAGTTTAGAATTATTACACTTCTTGTTCTAATTTTCTCTCRCAGATGGAATGCTTTTAGAGTGTTCATCAAAGTAACGGTCCTGTTGTCCCTTTTTATTAAGTAAAGCTGCTTAATGTGTTTTATTATTGCRCTTTGACAGGGTGATGTACTGTCACACGGTTCAAATCTTTGTTTTTCGTTAATTACGCTTTTCAGAACCAAACCCACACAAACGACCACCATCCAAGAATCTGGACTCATCAGGCGTAAAATTAGGTAAAACTAAGTCTAGACCCATTCTGCACAGGCTTTAGTTAGACACAGTGTCATGTCAAACCTTATATGTCACTTGTACTGTGGAACTTGTGTCAGAGCTACATCACTATGTCCCATTTATAAAATGTATGTGTGCTTGTTGCGCTTTTTCCGGTGTCATTCAGTCCTTTCCCACACGGTTAAAGAAACGCTGCCCAGAGGTCGGTTGCCCATTCCCAACCGGCTCACCGTTTCAGTGGCTGGAAATCCCCCTGTGCACAAAGAGGCCAGATATGATACCACAGCACTGCAGGCAAGGGAGGGAGCCAGTGACAGTATTGATACACCAAGCACTGTCGTCTGGGAAAATCCTTAAGGGAATGCAACCAATTGTTGTTAATTGTATGGGGCCACATTCAATCCCAAGTGCTCCTGATATGTGTTACTTGTTTTGAATAGCAGAGACAAGTATGCTTGCTGATGATCAGTGCTTGTGTTTTGTTCTTGAGCCTCATTTGGTCTTATTGAATTGCTTTCTCTTTTCAGTGCTGTTGCATTAATCCTCTGAAGCTCACGTGTTGCTCACACAAAATACCAAACCATTTYAGCTGGTGGCACATGGGCACCTGCATGCTAAAAATTATTTTGAGGATCTGTTTTTATATTTTTAAATCCAAATTTAAAATTCACCTTCTTGTGTCGTTTAGTAACTTTGGTCATTTCTACTTACCACAACAATTATTGTGTTCAGAATCATTGCACCTGGAGTAATATGTACTGTATTTATTCAACAGCTTTTAGAGCAGGAGTGTCACAATACATTTTCACTGAGGGCCACTGAGCTTTATGGTGGCCCTCAAAGGGCCAGTTTTAATTAGCTTCAATGTTTCATGTTGAACTTGGGCTAAACGCAAAATGTCACATTCCTCATCTTATTGCTGTCTGAGCACCACTAACAAACACTAGCTGAGTTCTGTGTGGTATTTCCTGCATAGAAACAGAGTTTTAACACATCTGATTATAATCACTGAAAAGTACCAGGTGTATGACTGACTAAATGTGAAATAAATAATACAGAAATACTATTAAAGTAAAAGTAAGAGTTTTACTAGCTGTTGAGTTGTGGTGAGTCTTGTTTTCTGAACTCACCCACTTTTTGACAGAGAACTCGCATGCATAATCAACGTGCATTATAGGAGATGTAGTTTATGGTCAGTGCTGGCTTTAAAGCAGCTTATTTTGAGATATTAATTCTGTGCTATTCAACTAGTTAGATATTTATTCAAAGCCAACAGCTTTGGGGTAGGACAAGTATTATAATCCTTCACCTTTTAAATGTGTTTATTGTTGCATTGAATCATAAATTTATAGTTTACCATTGATATATAAAAACTATTTTTATAGTAGGGTTTTTCGGATATATTTGCTGATGGGTAAACATGGGTAACACTTTTTAATAACTACACCCTATTTAGCCTTATTAATCATTAATAAATATTTTGTTAACCTTGGATGATTCCTAGTTAATAAGCTATATATTAAGACATTTATAAATGCTTTACCCTTAAAGACTAGTTACTTGTTTATTCATGCTCAATAACTCTTAACTATTCTGTATACTGTGTATGCAAAAGTATGCAAATGCTAAAATAAACATACTTTCACRTCATGTGTTAGACATGTATTAATGGTTAAAGAATGTTTGAATTATTTTTGGTCTGGTGAAAAGAACCTTCTGGGTTTTTTTCTACATTAACAAATACATAAAAATCATAAAGAGTCTTCACTTAAAGACTTAGGCTATGTCCAAATTCAGGGGCTGCGTCCTTCGAAGGCCAAATTTGTCGGCTGCTTACGTCACAGCACCGTGCGGGAGGCTGTCCAAATTCGAAGACTCCTCCAATGCRGCTGACAAATGCRTCCTCCTTTTGCCCCGATTTSAGGGACGGGGCCGATGGATCCTTCTCAGCCCACCATATCCCATAATGCATTKTGGGCCGACCGGAGATTTTTTTTCTGYGGTATAAAMATTCARARGCTGGGTTYTTCKAAGGACACAACCTCTGAATTTGGACACMGCCTTAACTAACTTCTGATAACTGCCTTAATCATTAATGCACTGCAGGATTAGTAGATWGTCRATTCAAACATACTCAAACCATTAACATGTGTCTTTACTGTGAACATAGAACATATGAGCATTTACATACAAATAYASACRTATAGACAAARTTACAGTAGCTTATGAGTTATAGTATGAAAAAACAATAATAATTAACTTTTATGTGTAAATCATCCTTAATTAATGATGTTTTCAAGGTTAACTAACTATTTATAAATGATTAAGTAAGGCTAAATAAGGTGTAGTTATTATAAATGCAATCATTTTCAGTTTTGATGCCTTCTCAGTTTGTTAGTGATGAAGAAAGCAGCCAGGCCGAGTCCACAGAAAGCTCCGTGATGCAGTCACTGAGTTGATGTGTTCCTCTGAGCAGTATGTTGAAGCTCTCAGTAGGATGGTGTGGTTTTATATATGCTTCAGACAGAAAAGACGAGCGATGCACAGGCCTATACGCACCTACTGACCACATCATGTATCCCCGGCCATGAATGAGGCCCTCACACAGACATCCCCCACTGCTATCAGACACTCAAAGCCAAAACCTTTCACAACATCTCCTCTACACAGTGCAAAGACAGTGTTCTTCATTTTGCAGACTGCAGAGCCTTAAAGGAGGATAAGCTTTGGCTGACAGAGAGAGAGAGAGAGAGAGAGAGAGAGAGAGAGAGAGAGAGAGAGAGAGAGAGAGATGGGTTACTTTTCTCAGAAATCTGGTGGGAAATGTATTTTACCCTCAGTCCTTCATGTGGTCTTGTTTTACCATGTTTGCAAAATTGTCAACTGCAAAACAGGTTTTACTTTTGTTTTTGCAACAGCAGTAATATTATTTTAATAAACAACAAAAACTTATTGTTCCATTCGTTCATCGAGATACCTGCTGTCAATAGTTTGGTTACGTTTAATGAAAAGTGGCTTTTACCRTTTGGTTGCATCACATGAACATCACCACTATCTTACAGACACAGAAGTTTGCTTTAGCATTTTTTTCCCTTCAACAGCTTTTGTTTAAATCCTTGAGCAACTGCAGCTCAGCATAAACAAACATGTTTTTATTTTAACCTTATAGATATTCGGAGAATAATGCAAATGTTTGTCACGATGATGACCACTTTAGCAGAAGTTCGTTTTAGCTTCTTGCCTTTCTGCAGGCATAAATAACCTGTTTTTAAACACATCTGTATTATTTGTTGTTGGAACAATGTGAGTTATTGTTGTTACTGTGGTCTAATTTGGTCAGAGTCGTCTAATCTCTAAGGAGTTCAATGCCAGCTGCGACGCCGTGAGTTTGATCAAAAACTGCACGAGGAGGAGGCCGTGTCGCTACCCTCCACTTTTAACTGCCATCTATTACGTCTTGAGGACAGTATGTGGTAGTAAATACTGGTCTTACTCTGCACTTCACCTTGTTTTTGAGTCAGTTTTGTATAACGGTTGACCCCACCCCACCTCCGTTCCACCCATCATGGTTTGAAATCCGTTGAAGTCCCCTTTTTGAWAAGAAACAAGAATTATTGCAAAGCCAGGACACGAGCAGGAAGCATGGTTAGAGCAAAGGACTATTTTGGTTGAACAGTACTATTGTGTGGAAAAAACTGGAGTTGACTGACTGCTTTGTGGGTGGGGGTGAGGGTGGGGTGAGCAGGAATTATGCCCTCTGAGGACATCTCATTAATGCACACGCTCCCAGCCCTTTCTCTTTTCTCCAGTTTGTCCCCTTTCTCTGTGTCAAACTCACTCCTGTAAAACACTGAAATGTGTCGAGGAAGGGATTTGGTGTGTGTGGTGGTGGTGGTGAGGGGCTTCTCTTATGTAACGGTGCCATCTCTAACAAAAAGCTGTGTGGCGTGGCAGAGGTGCAACTGAATCTGAACCCTAAATAAAGCTATTTTAAAAAAAGGAAGAAGACATGATGTCAAGTTCTTTTTTTCATGTAAGTGGACAATGTCTTTTGTTATGTGGATAAAATGATGCCATAAGCTAACAATAGCTGCTTTTAGGAAAGGGTGGGATGACATAAAACAAAAGGCCATGAACTTGTTTTTAATTGTAGGTGCAAATATGGAAAAGATTTATGAGGAAGCAGAAGAGTCGGCATGGAAAAAGAGTTGGGAAAATAATGCTTGTCATATCTTTTTAACAAGCTTGTAGCAAAGTCTCAACTATCCCTAAACTTTAAACAGACTTTTACATATATGGTCCTGTTGATAAGTTTCAAAGTGGCTTTACAAGGTTATACAATATGTCACAGAAATGTCTCAGGCAGAGGAGCAAGTGTGTGAACTCAATGACACGACGGAGCCATGCAACAGCTTTTACTGCGCATGCACACACAAATGCTAGAAATGGGAGGAGGATTAATGTGTATGTTACAGGAAATGTAGTCTCATTTTAGATTTACTGGTGCGCAAGCTTGGCTGCATCCTCTTAACTGTCAATGGCTCTTAGTCCTTAAGGTCAAAACCCCTCAGAGACCACGAGAGGGCCAGGCTTAGCTCGCCTCAATTTTATGTGTAGAGCATATTTTCATGCACCAACATATAGTGCAGATCATAAAAACATGAATAAATAAAGTTTTTAAAACATTTTAAGCCACATCAACTTTAGAAAATAAAATATGATTTGAAAGAACTGTAACAAAAAAGGTTAATTAGAATTTCTGATTATTTATTTGTTTGTTTGTTTGTTTGTTTATTTTGCCATTGTCAGGTTTTTACTGTTTGGTCTGACTGCAAAATGTAAAGAAGTTGATACTTCTGTAAAAAGTGTTAAAAAATACAATAACAGAAAACATGTCAATAATTAACGGCTCAGCGTTCTTTAAAGAAAAGCATATGACCTTTTAAGTTGCAGCCGTTTTAATCAAAATTTTGAAATAACGTTAGGCAGATTTGAGTTTGTCTTGTGTATTACTCTCAGCTACGTCCACATGAAATTTTATTTCAGTAATTATTAAATCAACTAAATTACAGCCAGTTTTGATAAAGTTGATCATGTTTTAAATTTACTCTAAAGGTTAATGAGCTGTATTCTTGCATTCAGGGATTAATCTCATGAGATATTTTGCTAACAGACAAACAAGGTTGACTTCAACAGTAAGTGTTGATGGTTGGTCTGTCACAATAATAGATCAAAGTCATTGTTCCATCAGTTGAAGTTATTGAAATTCTCTGATTTGGTTGATTCTTTTGTACGTTTTTGTAAATTGAAGATTATTTTTGATTGAATTTATTTATTTGAGAAAAAGGGGCAGAAATCATAAGATTTTTTTCTTCTTCTGCTACCTTTCTTCTAGTTTATGATTTGAGTTTTTATTGTATATTCAAGTTATGTTATGTTATGTTATGTTATGTTATGTTATGTTATGTTATGTTATGTTATGTTATGTTATGTTATGTNTATGTTATTACCCCCACAGCATGTGTGTCAAAGACAGAAAGGCAGACGTGGCAGTGAAAGCTGCCGCAGAAGTTTGGAGAGAAAACCAAAGTTAGAAAAAAACTGATGCATCAACTATTAAATTAGTCGGCGATTTTAATAGTCGACAATAATCGTGACTACGCGATTAATCGTGGCAGCCCTATCCTATTTGCTTCATGAGCGCTAACATAGCTGCCCGCTGCTCCACTTGGGTGATTCTCATGTGTGATGGGTCAAATGCAGAGCACAAAATTTGTCATTGTATGGGAACAAACACTGATGACCAATAAAGTACATTTACACTTTTTTTAATTGATCTGTTGCTTATTAAGACAAGCCTAGTTGATGGTAAAGATTTAGCACGATGAGTTGCAGTGGAAATACGTGTTGTGAGTGACTTTCAGCTGAAACCGCACCAATCGAGGACCAACATCGCAGTCATCCACAAAATGAG
>NW_013952409.1:4506084-4508527 GCF_001266775.1 Austrofundulus limnaeus | reverse complement strand
TGCCTGCCTGCCTGCCTGCATTTGGGTTCACCCTGCCTCACAGCTATAACAGTTGTGAGTGACTTTCAGCTGAAACCGCACCAATCGAGGACCAACATCGCAGTCATCCACAAAATGAGCTCAGCTTGCTTTGACCTTTACCATTAAAAGTTGAGCCCAGCTGGACTATCGCATTATTCAGCAGGCTGCAGAAACGATCAAGAGGCRAATGCTCTGGCCTACAAGTATGCCACTGCGTTTAGGAACATTAAAGCCCACTTTGGTCACACACATGCAGCCGTAGATGCATACTGCACCTCAAAGCAGCACGCATGCACTCACAGTCCTAACATTCGCCCTCTCAGACTCCATGGGCCTCTGCGCAGCCTACATGTACGCCCACGCGTTCCTGTTGCTGCACTCATCTTACCCGCTCTGCCTGAGCCATTGAGCCAGCTGGTGATAACGACACTTCCTCCTTCGCTCCCCTCTTCTGTTTAGCTGTTGTACTCTCACCATCTGCGGCAACTGGCTCGGCCCAAAGCGTCATGTTACCCCCACAACTGGAGACCCGTGGTTCTGAGAACACACGAGCACATGACAGGATTGGACAGGACACACACACACACAGGGGCACACAGCAGCTACAGTTATGATGGCCATATGTGGAGGTGAAGAGAGCATAAAGATGTCCAAGCTGTTTATTGGGGCATTTGGATGCAGAAGAAGTGGGTTCAAATAGCAGAATGTTCCTGGAAGGCAGTTCGCCGAAAGACATGAGACATTGTGAAGCAAATACCAAGAGGATTTTAGATCGTGACCATCGGCCAAAAGGAGTCCAGGCAGGGAAAAGACCCTGAAAGGAAAGGAAAGGAAAGGAAAGGGGGGAAAAAATGATGCAATAATAACACGCCAAGTGAAGTCACTTTCCACTTTTAAAATGTCAGAAAGGTAAAGCAGTGGTACATTATATATTATTTGTTTAAAAAAAGAGTAAAGGTCTGCAGAAGCTCCTCCCATCAGTCCTGTCAGGTGTGTCCATCAACGCTGAAAGAAGAACCTCACAGATTTGAGGTGTTTGAATTGATCCATTAGACTGTAAGTGCCCGAAAATAATCCGATTTATTTTTAAGTGCTCTGTTTTAATCATTTCCTGGCCCAAACAGAGATCCGTCTTATTTGTTTTGGATGAGCAAAGCTGCAAATGTATCTGGTGTGATGCAAGGTGAAGGAAACAGACTCTGAGTCAGTGGAGTGTAAAAAAAGGTTTCTAACTTACACACATTTACAGATATGGAGGTAGCTGAAAGACACACGGTAAGCGTTGGCACATCTCCTGAGAAGTGGTCGAGGAAGACTGCAGCGGCGGCGGCCATCTTGATTTAAAAGTTTATGATATGCGATGGGTGCCATGCATTTCTTCAAGAAATGCTGGCTTTGCAGTTATTTTGCACATTACAGTTTTGACAGAGTAAACATTTATCTAAACGGCAAATTTCTGTTTGTAAGGTGTTTAAATATCAGCAGCTTTAAACACGTTGGCAGAACAATTTTTAGACTGAGTTGTAATTATTAGCATGAAACCCGTCCTCTTTCAGGGCGAAGTGTTTGATATACAATAGATAATGTTCTGTTGCATCTGTTCCGCCGCAGCTGCTGGCAGGGAGGCAGCATCGGGGTCGGGGTGTAAGAGGGGAGTGGGAAGGGAGGACAGGAGGATGGTTTTTCTGAGGGCAGGAGTAACATGTGGCTGGATGGTATTCTTGGGAAAGTTTGCAGCTCGCTCTCTCACTCTGGATCATAGCTGGGGACAAATACCACATGGAGCTGAGAGGAAGCCCGCTGGAGTGTGTACAGCCACAAGCACACAGGAATGTTTCACTTCAAATGGAAAATGTTCACAGCTGTTAGTTAAGTTATCTCCCCGGGTCTATTTATCCGTCCGTATCTTTTCATCTCCCCTCCGCCACCCCTGTTCTGCTCTTCGTACCTCAGTTCAGTGTGAGATAACCTGTGTTTACCAGCAGGGATATCAAAGCTGGCTTGATTTCCACCTTGTGAGCCTCTGGCTTTACAAACTTCTACAACAAGGACAATCACTGAGGCGTGTGTATAAAAACCATTTGATGCGTGCATTATGATGACTTTTACAAAGTATGTTAGAATGAAAACAATATGCATTTACATGGGTGTAAATGTTTTCTAAATGTTTTATTTATTTCTAATTTAGTGATTGTTCATTTTGAAACGTAAAACCTTTACAAGCACATGCTGTTGCTCAATAAGCAGACAAAGTTGCACTTGTTTATACACTAAAAGACTTCTGGTAAATCTCCAAATAATGTGATCTTCTACATTGTAATTTAAAGGGGCAATATTAAGTGTTTCTCAGGCGTACATTTAAATACTATACCATAATGAAGTATCTGTGTCACCTTTAGTTGTTATGAAAATGCTGTTTTTA
>NW_013952409.1:4499746-4505992 GCF_001266775.1 Austrofundulus limnaeus | reverse complement strand
GTTTGGCTTAAAGACACGTCCCAGGGGCGTTTCTGGTCCCAAAAGGCGTTTCTGGTCCCCACCTGTCGTTTTGCTCCTCAGCATGGCTTCCTAAAAACGTTGCAGGATTTCTTAAACATGCGTGAATGAGTCAAAGCAAGGCTTTGGGCATGTTTTTTTGAGAGTATAGCTTAGAACATGATWTAAAACTCAAAAAAGTTGATTTTACATGAAATTGCCCCTTTAAAACCCTGATTTTTGTCAGTGTTACATTCTTGGAGTACCCACAAACCATGAAAAAAATATGAATATTGGATAGAGCGAAAAGTCCTGCAGCGCCTTTGGGTGACATCTTAATATGGTAAGAACACTCAAGAGTTAAACAGCAGATACCTCCACTGATACACCTAATTTACACTTGATGCAGTTCCGCTGTGCAGCTCAGGTCGCAGCCGTTCRTTTTCACCCAAATTTACACAGCGCCCACTCCGCTCCGGTGTGAAGCTCGGAGGAGGTCAGAGAAGCAGGTGGAGGAAATGTGTGAGTGTGCGATAAATCCAGTGATAAATGTGGAAGTCAGAGCAAAATAATTCATTCTGTGAAAGACGGACTCAAAGAGTTGACACTGCATCAATGTTGTCTTTTTGAAACTTCTGATTTCAAAATAAAATCCACGTGTGATATGTGTGGTTACATATGCTGCAAGCTACATGTTGCCATCTGCTTTCCAAACAGAACGATACATTTTGACAGCATTTGTGTAGAAATATATCCATTTATTTATTAATATACAGTATCTGGGATTTTGTTAAAAATTAGTTTGCCTTTGGTGAATTATTTTGAAAACATGGATGTTGTGCTTGTTCCTTTCCCTGTTGGTGTGACGTGATCTTTGTAGATTGAATCCGGAGCAGCTCTGGTGTCCGGCAAAAATAGGATTGAATCTGATTTTGGGGGATCGCCGTCCGCTCACGCTGCCCTGCACTGCCCTGCAGAGCCAGTGTAAATACTGTTGGGCCGCAGCGGAACCGTGTTTAGTGTAAATTAGTGGTTAGAAGGTGGAAATGCTGCACATCAGGTGGAGCGTCTGTCTACTGTACTGTACGGAACTGAATTTACATTAATGTTAGAACATTTGTAAATTATTTTGTTTCTAATAATTTAGTTTGAAAACCCACAAAAAATCATGAGTGTGTTAGCAAGGAGCAGGCTGGACTCAAAAAATATATGGTGATGCAAGGAATTTACCTGATACCAAGTAAATACATGGAATAATTATGCAATTTTGCCTTTAATTTGTGGATTATGATCAAATAAACACAGGACAGAGATTTTAGGGAAATAAAATGTAACTAATTACAACAATATAAACAATGTAACAGTTATTATACCTTCAACTACACATGATAAAGAAACAAACACTAGTGCAAAATAAAAAAGAAACAACAATGCAACAAAAATATTAATAAAGTCAACAAAACAAAAAAAACTTCCATTGCCTGCAGGCATGATGTAGAGGATGAGTAAAATAATTTGGACTCTGCACTGACTTTGTATTTCATTTGAAATAAAGTCTGTAGTGCAAATAAAGTGTAAGCAAAAGAATTGATTCCATCATTTCGATCTGATACCGATACTGATCTTACCCAGATGACCCTGGAACAGAAGGCCCAGCAGGCCCAGGTGACTCAGGTACTGGAACAGGAGACTTTCAGTTTCCACAATATTATAAGGATTACCACAAACTACTGGTAGTTCCATGAAATAAATCTGGAAAAAAAAACTGAGTCTGCAAACTGTAAAACACAACTTTGCGGGGCTTTCACTGTAGTTGTGTTTTCTTCAGCGTACCCCTCAGCTCAATCTCTCACGTGTAAAGAAGTGGTTGTCCTACTTTGTGCAGARGATTGGTCAAATGACACATAAAATGCCTGCTTTTATAATCTGAAGAGGAAACTCTGAGTTAACGTAACAAGATCACAAACACTGTCGTCAACTCGTTAGTTCTAATTAGAGTTTTGAGACACCTAAAGTATAGCCTGATTCTCATTTTGTTTGTTGGTWTACGGTTTTATCATTAATTACACACAATAAATAGTGAGTGAGTATCATAGTCCAGGACACAATTATAGATAATCTGAACATAAAAATTCACCTAAAACATCTGAGCAGTGCGACACAACAGAATTTAATCACATTAAAAACTGATTTGACAAAATCAAAGTTAATAAAGCTGCTATATATTTTTTCTAAATAGGCACAGCTGACAGATTAAATCTACTATATATTTCAGAAWGCATGTTTTAGATTATTGCTGCACAACACTGTTTACATTCAAAGATACAGCTTCCTAAAAAAATAACAATCTGAAATCTCTGTTTGTGTTCACATTGTGTATAAATAGAACCTATATTTACCACACCATCTACAAACATAGCCAGAGGCCTTAACCAAGATTTCCTTTTTTTTAAACCACTTCCCTGGCTTTCCCCTTCTCCTGGTGACGACATTGTTTTGGAATTCACTTCTTGTGCTGGTGGTGCGCTCAGAGAGAAATAGGCTGACTTTGTTGTTCTGATCTCTTTGTGCTCTGCAGCTTGTAACCACAACCATTTTGTGTCTCCTTTCTTTATCCTCTGTACGTGCATGTGTTTTACTGCACTTTTTTTTGTTTTTGTTTTGTTTTTTCCTCTCCTTTTGCAGTTACTGTATTAATATTAGTCGTGTTGATTATTAAGCTCGTGGTTAAATAGATAGGTAATTGTGCTAAAATGTTTTTACTTATTGTATCGTCATGCATGTCTGCACTTTACAGATACTGAATTCAAGCCTTTTTAAGCTGCATTTATTCATACTTGCAGTTGATGGCAACTGTTTAAAATATGCTGATTATGCATGGATCCAGTGGCTGTATGCAAGACAGATGAGAGGGCATGCTGCTGAATGCTTTGGAAGCCTGAGCAGGAAAAGTCTCCCCTTCCTCTCTAAACCGGCCCGTAGATTGATGGGGGAGGTGTTGCTTCTGCTCACTCATCCATCACACACTTTATTTGGGTTTTAGAGGAAAGGAAAAAGGCTAAATAAAAGAAGAAAAAAAAAGACTTCCAAAAATATCAGGTGGGGGCTGGGATGGTGAGGGTCGAGGAGTTGAGTAAGGGGAGGCCCCTTGTCCTGCGCTGCTCCCCCTGCTCTTTAGGCAAATGCTGGAAAAGAAGTCTTACCCTTTTGACCCCCGGCCATTCTCCGGTCCGAGCGCTGATAACAAAAGACAGATAAAGCCGAGCCGGGGGAGTGGGGTAGATTTAGTAAAGATTAGCGAGCAGGTTTGTGATTTGAACGGAGGTTTCTGTGCGTGCGCATGGGTCGCCATCTAAATGGGGTTTGGCAGTTGTTGGTGGTCCATGCCCACCATCCTGGCTTGTTAGGGTTCACTTTATAGGAGAAAGAGCATTCCACATTTGACAAAAAGACACAGAATGTTTATTGTACCTTMAAAGAATTGAGCTACGACATGTAGCAACTCAGCTCAGCGAAGCTGCATTATTTACAACGTGCCATAAACTGAGGAAATCCAGGATTTCCTTTAGTGTTTCTGTATTATAGTTAAAATAATCAGATGTTTTTGATCCAAAGGAAAGATGGTGTTCCTAACAAATCCTGCACAGATCCATTACTCGTTTACAAGTAAATCCCTTAAACCAGTAAGTTCTACTTTGAAAACTACCGACACCTGATCAGCTCAAAGAACCCAAAACGTCTGGCTGAAAACAAGTTGCAGATGATTGAAGTTAATTTTTTTTCTTATAGATTATTGTTGTGAATTTAATGTTTTGTTTGGTTTATTTTGAACATGCTAACTACAGACAACATGTGAAATAAAATGCAAACATTGCAGTAATGACTGACTGCTGTCCTGAAGGTTGCAGCTGACAGTTRTTTTCTGCTGCTGCAGCTTCAGTCCTGACAGAAAGCTCAGATTGGTTTCAACATGAAGTTAGGCCTAAACCTCCCCAGCTGCAGCCAAACAGCTACATTTTGGCTGTTCCTGGGTTTTATAAAAGCATCGCATAGCTGACATCATGTCTGGGTCTGCAACCCACAACACAAAGAGGAGAGATTGCCCATCATTGGCTGGATTTCCACTGCTGTTATTGGTTTGCATTTGGAAGATGAGATAAAAAAAAGGTAAATGAAAACAATGAAATCATTTTCACTGCTGCATTTTAAATGCATCTGATTTGACTCCCAAATTGTTTCCAGTCAGCACTCTGTAACCTAATGTCTCAGATWAAAAAGTCTGAAGAACGTTTTATTTAGGTGAATATTTAGGAGATGAAAAGTAGAGCATTGTAGCTTATATAAGCTAACATTTAAAGTTCCACACTTTTAAAAAAAGCTTATTAGGTTTTATTTACTAAAATTTTGTAAATCTTTCCAAGTGAACTAGTAAGTTTTTTTTATAATCAAAGCCTGTATATGTTTAACATTATTTCTCTTCCCATCATTGATGGTTTGAACAAAAATCTATTCACTCATAAATTACCAGATTAAATCTCAGTAAAAATAAAATGTTTTATGTTTTATACTGGCATAAATCAAGTTAAATTCCAGAGTTTTGTGATGTAAAAATATAAAAAACTTTAAATTGCCCGGGGAAGAAAAAGCAACCTGCTTCACTTACCGTCGCAGGAATTTGTGTTTATTTCCTCTAAGAAGCTTTTTCCAACTGCAGACCTCACAGTGAAACTCCCAAAGGTCTTATTTGAATCACAAATGTCTCTCATTTCCCCGCTTGTTCACAGGTTTTGGTCAGTCGAGGAATTCTGGGACCCATTAAACCCAGATGACAATGACTTTCACAGCCCAGGGCCGCTGCAGGGGTCCGCCCCCCTACTGACCCCTCTCCATTGCCGCACAGCCCCTAGTTTCAACAGTCCGGCTTCAAAATTCTAATTTGTTTCAAGAAAGCACCCAAACAAGAAAAACTCAAGGGTTAATATCTCCCCTCTCTCTCTCTCTCTCTCCCTCTCTCTCATTTGCTGATTTCCTCCTGAACGGCCCTGTTCTGGCTCAAGTTGGGGCTTACCGCAGACAATCCACTTCTGCCATGTGCTCAAATCATTTTGACACCCATTTAGCATGCTCATCAGAGAAGAGTTATGAATATTCAGGATGTTTCCAGGGGTCAGAGAGAGGCAGAGGGGAAGAGATGAGAGTGACACATAATAGGGACAACTGTGGACGTAAACAGAAAGATTAGATGTTAGCGAGTGAAGAGGAGCTCCTGACCGTCAAAATAAAGGCCCACATCCAAGCTGAGCGGCTCGGTCAGTCGGAGAATATGACTCTGCTCCAAGCTCCTGACTTGTCGCTTTTTTTAAGGTTGTAGTTGAAGACAGGAAGGGCGATCAAGGACTGTTTCTTGAGTTCCACATTTCTGCTGGTGTCTCCTCTGAGTTTCACTGAGATGAACGAGGGTCAGCTTGTGGCCACCGGAGACGACTTCTGACGGCTTCTCAAATAAACAGCTCAATTTGCCGGGCTGTGTTTATTTTGAACTCAAATTGTTTGATCATTTTCGGTGCAGAAGTCACGAGCCTCGTTCTATTTTAAAGTTGGTTCACAGTTGGGATCAAAATGTCAAATACCAGAGGATGGACAAAGCAACATATATGGCAAAAGTAGCATTAAACTGTAAAAATAGACATTAATATATTCCTTTTAAGAGGACCAGTTTTTTGGAAAGCCAAATTTGATAATTTTTAGGGCTGTGAAATTAATCGAGTTAACTCATATTGATTAATTTTAGTGCTGGGCACTAGATTAAAAATTTTAAGCCCGATTAATTGTGATTAATCTAACCTTTTTTTTTTTTTACGAACAATTGCTTTACTATGGCTGAATATGTAGTTTGTATATTGCAATGAACTCCATGTCAGTGCATGCCAGGTCATGTTGGTAAATGAGAAGTGGTTCTCAAACAGTTTACCTGGATAAATAAAGGTTAAATAAATAAAATAAATAAAAAACCTCTATGTGTAACACATTATGTACATTTTTCGTCTTCTTATGGCTTGTTTTATTTTATTTATTTACGTTTTGCTGACAACTGTGACCTTAGTATCTATCTTTCATTCCTCATGTAGTACTCATTTGGAAAGAAAATCTTTGAATTTTTGATTTAACCTCATTATTCTGCACAAAATTTAACTGACTCAAGTATGTTTGGAGCATTTTTAGGTCCTGTTTTATATTCAAAAAATCATG
>NW_013952409.1:4488260-4499720 GCF_001266775.1 Austrofundulus limnaeus | reverse complement strand
CAATAGAAATGTATATTTAAGATTAATCGTGATTAATTCACAGCTACTTTGGGATTAATCCGATTAAAAATATTAATCATTTGACAGCATTTATAATTTTGCAGTATTTAAAGCAGTCTAAGCACATCTGTGTTAATAATCTTTTTAAGTTTTGTAGGTTCATTTTTTTTTTTTTGACGTTTTTGTTTATAAAGTCGTCTTTGACTTATTTATGGGATGAACTTTTGGCTTTCAGCTGAATCATAAAGAACCTAAATGATGCCAGGGCTGCTTAAAGGTTCAAACCACAACACAGAACTCATGCACGCTGTTGTGGATACAAGGTGTGGCAGTGTCGACTGTGCAGGAGAGAAAGACAGATTGTGGCAGATAAATACAGGGGAGGTGAGGGAGAATATTAAAGACAATGAGCAAAATATCCTGGGATGACTCACTTCAGAGCTCGTCAGTTAGATTGAGGTTTCCTGCGAACAAGCATCTGCTTCACGCTGTAAATCTGAATATAGTTCTTAATAATGGTTTAGCATTTAATAAACATTATTTTACATTAAAAAAACTGTAAATAATACTTCCTGTAAAGTTGATTATAGTCCAGGAGGGAAGGAGGGATCCAGATTTGCTCCCTGACATGCAGACAGATACTGTWCCCTCCAGCCAGACAAATGTTGCCTGACCCGTCAGCTTGCTAGCAGGAGCAGTGAGGTAGATAATAATTGTCAGCTTGGTGGTGCCATCGGCTGTGCCAGGGTGGGCTATGCTTGTGAGTTCTGGCTAATAAAGACTCGATCACAGCAGTATTCGCGGCTTAAAGGAAAAAAAAGAGAAAAGCTGTAGAAAAAGACAAAGAAACATTTCAGTGTTTGATAAATAAAATATGACTTCTGCTTGATTTTCTCTTTCTTTTCTTCTTTTTATTCACAGAAAAAAACAGACATTAAAAAAGAGGAATCGTGCAAAACAAAGCAGAAGCAAGAACCTGTTGGATGATGGGTCGAGCTGGAACACCTGAATGAGACGTAAACATGAGTTAAATCACCATTCAAGCTGTGAGCAAGTTTTTACTGTGAGTCAAATTACTTCGTTATATTAACTGTCTTGTTATTGAAGTWAGTCAGTTCGTCACTCATTGTCACGGTTGTTGAAGGGAAAAAGTGTGACAAAGTACTGTTAGGGTTTTTATTTATCCTTAAACTGTTTGTTGGGAAGTACAGATTACACTGCAGGAAGGGTTCAAAGAAATCAATTTAACAAACTGAGAGAATTATTTAGTTATATTTAAGTTTAAAAAGGTGACAATATAATTATGTAAAGTTTAATAGAAATAAGTTTGTTACACTCTTTGAACTTGGGCTTCTTGGCTGTATAGTGTCTAGTTCTGATTTTCGGACATGTTGTCCCTCAACATGTCATTATGGGTAACAAATTGCATCCAACCTCCTGGACTTGTCAAATAAAGTCCAGGTGTCCAAAGGAAACATCCAGCTGTGKAAAACATGGCTAAATATGTCAGAACCTTGACACAGAAAGTAGAATTTGGACCCCTGATGTAAAGAAGAAGTTTGGTTTTTTGGCAGTCTTACATATGAATATGTTAGAACTAGGGGTGCAACAATACATGTACCTGTATGGAACCGTATCGAACAGTACTTTAGGTTCAATACACACTTGTATCGAACAATACAGATTTTTAAAATTTACTTTATCAACTTGTCTTCTGAAGATGCTCTGTGTTGAAGGATCAGTGGATCTGTGTTCAACTACTCCACCTAGGCTGTATTTCTGAGCGCAGATCCACTGAGAAACTTGCTGTTTCAGTAACATTTAATTTAAAAACTGTACTTTTGAGGTTAAACAAATGTTAGTAATTAATTTAAATAAATTACAAGTTAAAAGGGGCATGGAAATTTATCTTTTTTGCATCCAAAAAATACCGAACCGTGGGACTAAATTATCAAACCGAACCGAATCGTGAATTTTCGGTATCCTTGCACCCCTAGTTGGAACGTGACCGATCGTTCAACACATCAGCAATGAGGGCTTTTTTTGTTTTGTTTTTCTTTACCACCCATTTGTATTTTTGTCAAGGCAACAGAGACATATTTCGAATTCCCTTGTCACGGTGAAGCTCACTTCCTGTCACTAGCCCCAGGGTGGGAGTACAGTGACGAACACCACCCACATCAGCTCCCGAGCCGGCAGTCAGGCAAACAGGCAGGGTGACACGTGGGTCATTTGTTCCTGTCACAAGGACAGAAATAGTGTCCCGTCTCCTCCTGGGGTGGACAAACCGGCTCCCAGTCACTGGCCTGCCGCTTGGGCGGGATGTGCTTGTGTTGTGATTACCTGCCTCGGCAGAGGAAGGCCTTTCTCTGAGGACCTCTGGAAAAATGCTGCTCTTTGCCAAGTGCCATGATTAGTACCCCAGCCGGTTCCTGGGTCAACTCAAAGGACAGAGGTGTCTAGACCAGCCAGGGGATTTCCACAGTCTGAGCTGTAATTATTGCTGCTTACAGTAGAGCCCCCAAATTTTGGAGCACATGTTCCAATTTGAGGCTTGTACGAAATTACTCCATTCTGGGGTGGGATTAGGCTCAGACATTGGCTTTATATACGGTTGCATTTTTATTGTTTAAGCTTGATTCAAGAGATGTGTAACTTTGAAAAAACCCCAGACAGTTYAACTAAATGATTGTATTGATTGATTAGGTTTAGTACTGAAGCAAGCACCCTATGTTGTCCATGTTCTCTGTTTTGTGTCCAGTTTTCTCCTGCACAACAAACTCATTCCTGGCATTTGCCAGAAAAAGCATAACGAGTTAATGGTTCGGAACTCTGGCTTATCTTGGCCATCAATGCAACAAAAGCTATAATTATCCGCAAAATAAACTTGCTTCCTTGATTGTTAAGCAAATAATGCATTAAACAGTTCCAGATAAACCACTCTGTTGCCAGCTCCTGTGGAGAGTTCAGGCAACCCGTTCTGTAGTAGGGTTACTCTGGATGTAGTTGGATGTTCAAGTGGAATATGAGCTCTGTAGACAATTATTTCTAAAAAAATGGATTCAATCGAAAGAAAAATAAATATTTTATTTGAACTACACTGTATTTTAATAAACGCTCAAACAATATTTTAGGTATTGTTCTTTCTGTTCCTTTCCTTCTCCCCACTCGGTCAGGCCTTCCTCCTCGATAGCCATGGAAGCCTGGCACTGGTCTAAAGGTCTCAGCCAGCTCTGGGCAGCTGGGATCTGGTGGAGCTCCCCGCAGTTCAGCTGTACACTGGCAGCCCCTGTCCTCTCGCCCCCGCCGCTCTTAATTTTGCCTTTTTACCCCAGCCAGTCCCAGAACACAATGGAGGAGCACTGTGTGGTGAACTAAAACACACACACCGCTGGGCGTGCAGACACATCCACACGTTTGCACGCCATTGAAAGAGACAAGAGCAAAGGCGGAAAGAGGACCAGACGCCTCTCAGATGCTGGACTTGGCTTCGTGTGCCACTTGACACAGACGGCTGCACACAAGATAACTGTTGTTTATTGTTTATGGTAGGACCCTCTGCCGCACTCGCTGCTCTCTTCATCTAGACTCCTAAATGGTCACAGCCAAAAACCACATGGGGAAAAATAAAACTCTATGTAATCTGTGTAAATGTGATCAGGTTTGTCATGTTTGCCCAGACTGTATGTAAACTTATTGTACAATCTTTGGAACAATATATTGAGTGTAACATATTGAGTGGGAAATGGCTGATTAAAGACAAACTAGCCATTGATGTTTATCGCTGAAATGAATGTTAACTGTGCAGGATTAATTCTTGGAAATGAATAAGTCATTTTTTATTAATCATTGGTTTTCATGTTTACAAGTATTACATTCATTTTATTTTTGGACTATGAATTTCAGCCTGAGCAATATTTTTGCCTTCTCAAACCTCAACTGTCACCCAGTGGCAAACCAAACCTGTGCCAGGTTCTCAGGGCTTAAAACCAACAGTAGCTGTGTTTCCATTGACCATGAAAATGCGCAAATTAGAATTTCGAAAATAAATTTGCTCAATGGAAACACATAAATTTCGAAAAAAGTTACGTTTTTCGACAAAATGTTTTTGTGATAGGAAGAGTTGTTTTCGGCCATATCGAAATTGATGTATTCCGCAAAACTACAATGGAAACACTTTTTTCGCGTCACGGGAGTCATGTGATCAAGAACCGACTGTTTCTACTGGCGAAAAGACAACGACGAAGAAGATGACAGGAAGTAAAAGTAATAGTGAAATCACCGAAGTAGTAAAAGAAAAAATTAAACTCACCGACTACATTTTCCCAAAAACGCAGCATACGTAGCCACTCCCAAGTATAAGGGGCTTGTCGCTCAAAAGCCTAGATAAGACGCCGACGTCTCCTCTGATGGCTGATGATGAGCGCTAGTCTTGTGTTAGCAATATGCTATGTGTTTTCATCCATTGCCACCATGTTTGTAATGAATTATCGTGAGAACAAAYGTATTTACGCGTGACTTTATAGCGTTTCTTACTTAATGGAAACACTGCAATTGCGAAACTGTGTTTTTTGACATTAACAGAATATCGACAAAGTTTTGCGCACATTTGCAATGGAAACGCAGCTAATAAGAGACAATCGTTCWATGGTGCATTAAAGAAATACCAGATTTTATCTCACGGCAAAGTTTGTCCCGTAATCCCACATTTAGTACTTAAGTATTTCCATCTTTACTTGTACTTGCGTAAAGTTTTATAGTTTTATAGTTTGATGTGTCATTCTTAAACTTTCGTGAAAACGTCGGCGTGGAAGAGGCTGCTGCAGGGCATTCAGCAGGCCTGACGGTGAGAAAGCGTGAATAGCAGGGTATCCCTGAGCTCGATGAAAAGATCCTGCTGACGGCTGTCCTGCCGGGGTCACAGCCCCTCCACGCTGCCCTGTGAAAAAAGAGTGAGCGTTAACAGGCGTAAAAGGGAGACTCTCTAAAAGAGACTTGGACTATGATCTTGTAAATAATTGCGTTCATTGTTCTTTTGCCACTGTTGGTTATGGTCACAAGCTGTTTAGAAGGCCCCTGTCTGTCTGGTGCCCACCATGAGCCCGGTGTCAGTCCCTTTGCCCCTGAGGGGAGCAACTTGTGCCAGGGGTGAAGACGCCAGCTCCCTGACCCAGTGGCCCTGCATCTGACGTGCCCACACCAGTAGAAAACAGTTCCTGGGCCAGCTCAGAGACTCGGGGCATGCTGTGCGCATGCAGCTCAACTGTTAAAAGAAGCTGGTTCAAAGAGCACATTCTTGCCCTCAGCCCAACGGCGAAATAGCAAGCTCTTTCGCTTGTAGTGTCAAAGCACCAGATTGTTTCATTTTATTGCTTTGCCTTTATCTTGACTGACTCTGCTACAATCTGATTGGATGCAGCCGGTTATTAGACTCAGTTGTTTGCTGTGGGAACAGCAGATGGCCTATTTGGACCAGATTACCTGTACACCTTATCTTAAGTGCAGAATTCATCCCAAGTGTTTGAATGTTTTAGGAAAACTGCTTGTTCGTGATGAAAACATTATGCAGAAAGATTTAACTTGTTCAGATGTTAACACCTACTTGTACTTCATGACAGATGGTTATTGTTTGAATGAGTTTGGAAGCTGACATGACACTTAATTACAGAAGCAACATATTTATGGTAGAGGGGATTTTGTCACTCAATAAAGAGCTGAAGAGGCAGAAGCAGAAAAAACTTCTCATGAAGTTATGTCTTTTCTTTCTATAATCTTCAAAATTTCTGTTTTATTCACACACATGACTCGGTTGGATCACAACCTCTGAAGTCAAATATATATTAAAAAAAAAGCCTGGGAATGCCCAGCCCAGCACAGCAAACTCTGCAGCCTGTAATGAAAGAACCTCAATGACATCATGTGTGTGAGGCTCTGTAACAGTGCTGTTCGCCTCCTTAAAATTTCAATGGCTAAGTGGAACACACAGGCTGAGCTCGGCAATGGAAGACAGATGCTCTTGAGCTCTTTCTTGCCATCTAAATCACCCCTTTCCTTTTTCATCAAGATAGGTTTAGGAGACTTTGACTAAGGGTCTCCTTCATAAAGGAGTACGTCTGATTTTACTGTATGGTAAATGTCAGAAAGTAAATACAAGCCTTTTGTAACAAAGCAGAAATGAATCTAATCGGCCCCAGGCCCTTATGTTTGATCTGCACCCTCTTGAGTTCAGCACAGCTAACCACATTTTGAATATACAGGATGTTATGGCGTTTTGTTGTAAAATAATCTGACGTCACAGAACAGGAAAACCGATATCATATGTTTCTTGATGAAAACTGTAGATTGTAAATTCATACCACCTCGGTCTTGTCTTTGTTACTCCTTGCAGGTTTGTTTATTTATTCCCAGTACAACCAGTTAGCAGGTTTGCATAAGAAGTTTGTTACTTTTGCCTTTCATATTGTGTACGTTATCTTGCTGAGGACTTGCATCTGTGTTGCATTTTAGCAGAGCATAGAAAATTGGAAATTTTAAACCAGCAGCAGAAAATTTGAACAAACCCTGGACTTGATATGACAAGATTGTTGTGTTGAAGATACATTGGGATTCATACACAGCAAAAATAAATGTAGATGTTTTTACAGGTTTGGCTGCAGAGGATCATTTCACCACAAGCAAGCGGAGATCAAAAACTCTTCAAGTCGACCGGTAGTTATATTGGAAGTACAGAAACACACCCACGCACGTTCAGTTTCCCAGATAGTGTGAGATGGTCTCTAAAAAACATGTTGCATGTTTTTATCATGGATTTGACATCCGGCTGTCAATGGATATTGCTAGGAATGCAAAAACAAGGAGTGCATCAAATGCAAATACTGCTTACAGCAGAATACACTTTTCCTGTTTTTGCTTGCATCAGACATTCTTCAACCTCACCAGAAAGTGTGAGCGAAGTCG
Source organism: Austrofundulus limnaeus (assembly GCF_001266775.1). Lineage (NCBI taxonomy): Eukaryota > Metazoa > Chordata > Actinopteri > Cyprinodontiformes > Rivulidae > Austrofundulus > Austrofundulus limnaeus. Next base: position 4,492,763 of record NW_013952409.1, on the reverse strand, counting down.
TTTGCATGATCCTCCAGCCTTGTTCTGCTATGGCAATGGTCTCAGACGAAACAAAGCAAAAACAGATGTTAAGTCAAATTATAGGAGGAGAAAGCATGAAATCTCTAATTGCACTGACTCCACAAGCCTTTAAATTTATGGCAGTAATAGTTTGAATAGACTTTGATCCCGATCTGCGCTGGAATTCACACAAGTAGTGATACATTTTTTTGCGTCTCGTGTGTTTTTTACAGTCAAATCTTATTAACAGCAAATCATGTTTAACCTTTGTGGCAAAAGTAACATTTTAGGTTTATTGTTTATAATTTCTTGTAATACAGAGACCTTTGACAAGCACGACATTGAGTTTTGTTTTTAAGCTCAGTGTAATCTGTTTGATTTTACTTTCTGTTTAACACCAACCTTACAACACAAAGAGTCCATCCATTCATCTTTTTTTCAATCGCTTTTCCAAGTTCATGTCATGGAGACAGCGGAGTACGGAGAAATGTTAAGACATCCTCCTCCTCAGTGACACTATCCAGCTCATGCAAAAGTGTTCTTTAAGTCTTCTACGTGGTTTTTGAGACCCCAGAGTGCCGAAAGCATCCTGATCAGATTATCAGACCACTCKGACTGACTCCTTTTGAAGCAGAGAAACAGTGGCTCCACTCCAAGCGCCTCGTGGATGACCAAGCTTCTCACCCGATCTCTGAAGCTAAAGCCAGCCGCCCTGCACAGGAAACTCGTTTCAGCTTCTCGTATTCTGGGATCTCGTTCTCTCTGCCACAAGTCAAATCTTATGATAGTGCATGAGGGCTGGGGCGTAAATCGACCAGTAAATCGAATCCTTTTTCACCATGACAGAGTAGGGAAATGCCTCTATTACTGTTGATAAAGTCCCAAAGTGGTCTATTCATTCCTGCTATTACCCGTGAACAAGACACAGAGATACCACTGTTTGTCGGTCATGAACCATAGCTTCAAATATGGAGGAGGTGATTCTCATCCCAGCTGCTTCACACTCAGATATAAACTGCTGGAGGTCTTAGTTTGACGACGCCTAAAGAAACACATCACCTGCAAGAAACAAAGGTGCAGACCTGACGTTTCAAACCTGATACTTTCATCTTCGTGCATTGAGGTTTTATCCACAAACATCACAAAAACGATGAGTTACAGTTGGCAACCCTGGCAGGGAACAACTTCAACAAGAATGAGCCCAAGTTTTAATTTCTGTACAGTTCGTATTATTTTTGAATTGTTCCTCACCTTTTTACAATTTGTTTGTTTTCAAATGCATTATAATAGTTAAAACTACAGCATAAAGCATAATTTCATATATGTATACCTACACTGTATTGTGTACAATGTACCTGCACAATATCTGCTTATGGAGTTGTGAATTCTGTTGTTTTTGAGGGGGTATTTTTTGCTCTTAATTCATTCTTTGTATTGTAAATGTGTAAGAATACCATATCAAAATACTATCAATACATTGTTAATAGAATATATGAGTAGGACATTACACTTGTTGTTTGTTGACATTACACAGTGCTTTGTTTGTGTTTTTCTTAAATACTTTGTGCTTTAAGGCCATTTTATTATTTTTTTATTTATTATTATTATTATTATTAATCATTTATTCATTTTATTTGTAACAATACACAAAAAAATGCAATCAAAATAAAATCAAAATAAAATGAAAGGCAGCAGAAGAAGAATAAATCGTATATCTGTTCCTTTTTATACCCAAAATACTGAATGTTCAAAATAAAAGTAAATTACAACAAAAATCAAAACAACTGAAAACACTCAAAAAACTAAAAGCAAAGATAAATTTAAAACACCAGCTCAAAACAACAATTAGCATTAATTCACTATACTAGATTTAATCATTCTCTTTAATATATACAAGGATCTGGCATTTTAAACCTCATCTTCCAGACCATTCCACAAACTTATTCCCTGGATTAAAGTGGATCGCTCATTTAACTTGTTGGAAATAAACAAAYAAATGTATGTATACAATTACATAACAGAACGTAACCTGAGGCTGTTGTTTAATTGAGGGAAACAAGTAAAGACTGCTAATGAGGTGTAAATAGCAGAAATCATGCATCCATTTCTTTTACCTGTTTTTTTTTTTTTTTTTTTTTAGCTCTTGAAGTTCTTCATCTCCCCAGCGGTCATTGTGCAAGAGACAGGGTATACTCTGGACTGGCTACAAGTTCATCACAGGCCCACTTAGAGACATTTAAAACAAACAACCAAACCCATAGGGACAATTAAAATTAAAAGTTGCCAGTTACTTTAGAATGCATGTTTTTGGTGGGAGGAAACTGAACATGTGTGCACCGGGGCGCCAAAATCCACACAGAATATAAAGGCCCCAGCTGGGAGCATCAGTCATGCTGAATATGTTTTTAATATAYAGTAAGTTGTAGCGATACTTATCAGATAAAGCTCATGATCTAAATGATACACTTTCTCCACTTCTTTCCACATGATGCATTTTTGTGTGCTGCTCTTTGACGTCTGTTTGACTTTGTGCACTGGAACCAGAAAAATAATCTGCTGCATAGAAGTTGTCAAATAAAGACGTAAACCTTCGTTTACCCCATCCATGGGGTCAGATGTAATTAACTCAAGATCTGGTCTTGGTTGTTTGAAAATAAAATCTCAGTTATTCATTGCGGGGCTCCCACAAACCCCAGGCAGTATGCACATATAGCAACATATACACATATTTCCGTTTTACAAGTTTAATCCAAATCAGATTTCTGTCAGGTTTACCCTAAACACTTTGGGATTAATACATCTTTGTTTCCTCCGCTCGTGTGTTTGCCCCTCAGATACCCTATCAGAGGGCTACCTTGCTGTCCATGTGCTGCGTAGAGGCCAATTAGAGGTTAGGCGATGTGCATGAAGATGGCGACACATGGCAGTCATATGTGACTGAGGCCCCTGGAAGTCTGATGTGGCACCCATTAGCACACAGCATCAACAGTGGCATGGGAGCACATGTGGTGTGTGCAGCTTGAACAAATAAGGCCCTCTGTGTTTTGCAGTGAATAATTCTTTTGCCTTATTATCAGTTTAAAGTGTGGTTTGCTGGTGATGACATCAATAACAAACAGAGCACTCCGGTTTCCTCCTTCGGGATGGAAACTCCTGCTTTGAACTGAAACAATTCATCTTTTCATTCCCAATGGGATAAGGAGAGAAAGTCTTGTCTAATCAGGAATGGAGGTTTAGATGCTCTAAAACACAAATGTCAGCTTTTTAAATAGAAGACTGGTATTTCAAGTTTATGGTGGTTTTTAATGTGAAAAAAGAAATCCATCAAACTATCCGTTTACCCTTCTATCCACCCACTCATCTACACATCTGTCTACCCATCTTCCCACCCACCCATTTATCTACCCACCCACCTATCAACCCATCTATCTACCAATCTTCCCACCCACCCATCTATTTATCCATCTTCCCACCAACCCATCTATCTACCCATTTATCTACCCACCTACCAATCAACCCATCTATCTACCAATCTTCCCACCAACCCATCTATCTACTAGGGGTGCAACGATACAGGAAATTCATGGTTCGGTTCAGTTCAGTTCAGTACTTCAGTCTCACGGTTCGATATTTTTTCGATACAAAAAAGATAAACGTCCATGCCCCTTTTAACTTGTAATTTATTTATATTATTTATGAACATTTGTTTAACCTCAAAAGTCCAGTTTTTTAATTAAATGTTGCTGAAACAGCAAGTTTTTCAGTGGACCTGCGCTCAAAAATGCAGCCTAGGTGGAGTAGTCGAACACGGATCCACTGATCCTTTAACACAGAGCATCTTCAGAAGACAAGTTGATAAAGTAAATTTTTAAAATCTGTATTGTTCGATACATCACTGTTCGATATGGTTTGATACAGATACATGTATTGTTGCACCCCTACTATCTACCCATTTATCTACCCACCCACCTTTCAACCCATCTATCTACCAATCTTCCCACAAACCCATCTATCTACCCATTTATCTACCCACCCACCTATCAACCCATCTATCTACCAATCTATCTACCAGTCTTCCCACCCACCCATCTATTTATCCATCTTCCCACCCACCCATCTTCCCACCAACCCATCTATCTACCCATTTATCTACCCACCCACCTATCAACCCATCTAGTATCTACCAATCTTCCCATCAACCCATCTATCTACCAATCTTCCCACCAACCCATCTATCTATCAATCTTCCCACCCACCCATCTATCTACTAATCTTCCCACCAACCCATCTATCTACCAATCTTCCCACCAACCCATCTATCTAGCTATTTATTTACCAACCCATCTATCAACCCATCTATCTACCCATTTATCTACCCACACACCTATCAACCCATCTATCTACCAATCTTCCTGCCAACCCACCTACAGTGGTTTGCAAAAGTATTCATACCCCTTGAACTTTTCCATATTTTGTCACATTACAACCACAAACATAAATATA
>NW_013952409.1:4476184-4486804 GCF_001266775.1 Austrofundulus limnaeus | reverse complement strand
GTGTGTGTGTGTGTGTGTGTGTGTGTGTGTGTGTGTGTGTGTGTGTAGTTCTCTGGTACAGTTAAATGCCTTGTTCAACTTGCTTCAGTGTTCAAAGGCTGCTGAGTGCCCTCTTCTGCTTTGTCAGGCTCACACGAGTTTATCAAGTGTGGAATAGAAAACTTTGATGATGGGAATCTTTGGAAATGCATGTTTCTGTGTTTGAAGCTGGTTTGGTTTGCTTAGTGTGGTCAAAAAGCATGYTTTTAGTGTGTGTTTTTGTTGCCTGTGAGAGCTGTGTCTGCATCCTCATGTGCATGGTTGTGTTTGGTTATGTCTCAGTGTGTGCACTTGCAACCTGATGTGCATGCATGCGTTTTCCTCTGTTTTCCCACTCAGGGACTTTGTCCTCTGAAAGGTGTGCCAACCAGTCAGCTGAGAAAGAGAGGTGGGAGAGGTTAAGTGGGGGTGACAAGATCTGAAGCAGGCCGTGGTTTTTGAACTGGGACAAACACAGGAGACAAAACAAGGGAGAATCATGCTGAATACAGAAAAGTGGTGCTTTGAACCTTGTTCCAGATACTTTGCTGGAAACACTGCAAACATAGCATTGCAGGTACAAGCAAGATAAAGCAAGACTTTGCAGAAAGGCAGGTGTGTTACCACTGATACACAGATTCTGTATGATCTTAGTTGTACTTTTGTCTAATTATCCAGCTGAGATTAATATGATGGTGTAAATTCATTGACATATATTTAGAGTCTGGTTCTACTTTTTTGTGGGACCCACAAATAAAAAAAAACACAAACACATTTTGTGCCATTTCTGCAAATTAATTTTCTCTAAAAACATCAAATGTAAAGATTAAAGGGTTCCTCTATGACTTTACAGCATTGATTAGGTGAAAGAGATAACGAACAGAAAGATGACTGCCTATCCACCCACGCTGTTAACAAGACAGAGTGCCTCATGACGTTGTCCTTAGGTAAAGTACAAACACCGACAGTGCTGACCGACCCAAGCACTCTTTGAACTCTAAATGAATAGCTAGTCCACCAGCGGCTGTTCAAAATGACCTTACCCCACAAAAATCAATCGGTACATACCGGGAAGACTTAATGGTCCAGTATGACAGGACCAGCATGTTGTTTTACGCAGAATGATGATGTAGGAAATTTGGAGTCTTTTGATGTTTTGCCACAGGTTATCAAAGTCTTTTCATTCGGTTCAAAGACACTTTTTCCACTGATTCACATTTGACAGATTGGACTAGTGAACTTGACTGAGTGGAAAACTCTCACACAAACACCAAGGTGTTCTTTTCAATGATTGAAAGCTGTTATTGCACTTGTTAACCTGTGTCCAACTCTAATTGAAACAGGACGATGTGGTTTAAAGAGCATCAGGGACATCCAGTGCAGTTTAACATGTTTTCTGCCAGCATGTCTCACCTATTTAGGCACAGGACACTGACTGGCTGTTTAGCTCCTCTAGATCTTAAATGTCCTTCTTTTTGCATTGTGTGTCTGCCAGCTTCTGCAGTGCATTCAGAAGTGAGCTAAAATATGTGTTGGTTATCTTCCTCTGGAAAAGCACTGCCCTTGTTGCTTCATATAGCCCAGCTTTAGTGACCGGCTATTGATAAGCCTAATGTCTCCCGATAGCTACTAGGCTTTCAAGTCCCGGCGCAAAACAGACGGCTCCCTTTCATGTTGTTTTCCCAAGCCAAGGACAGACCAGCCTCCTACAGGACCGAGCTGGCTAATCAGTAATCAGTAACTTGCTGAGCCCAGCAGTTCCCTTCAGATGAGCTGCTTTCCACCTCTTCTACTTTCTCATCTTTATTTGCATTTTCTTCTACCTTTTTATTTTCTTGCATTCTAAACTTGTCTTTTCCCTTCTCTTTCTAGAAATCTCAATATTCTTTTTTTGTGTTAGGTGTCATTTTGTTGTTTTCTCATTTTCCCTAATTGTTATTTGTGTTAAACTTCAGTGTATCAACTTTTTGAATTGTGTCCATCAGCTAATGAACAAATGCTGGCCCTTTATTCGGCCTGTGAATCAGAATACAGAAGGGGGATCAGTAGGTCTCTAGGCTGTAACTGTGCTACTGACACATGGCGTTTTATGAAAACATTAGTACCACTATATGACTTCATTTAGGACTTGCCAACTAAAATTGATTAGGTGACAAAGATGAGACAAAAGAGGAATCCTCTTCAGCCGCTCTGACTGAGGTTTTGATTTCTGAGCCAACAGCAGCAGTTTGTCTCCAAACTTTTGGACAGAAGCTTTCTGGCTGCACTCAACAGCTTGCTTGTAGGCCAGCCATCCTCTTCCTCCTGTAGTCAGAACAAACCCTTTAGAGGATCAGAAAACAGAATAATAGCATGCCGTCCCAACTCCTCTTACTAAATCTCTGTCATATGACAGACCACTTAGTCTTTGGAGTACTTATGTAGTGATATTGTTAATGAAATAAACTCAAAACACCAATGAACACAATGCTGAGTCAACGTAAGCTTTGCTGAATGCTTTTTCACCAGTAACCAGTTCTTGCATTTGGCTGACAACTGCTTCATCTCCTAAGCCAGTAATTTCCAAACTCTCTAGCCTTAAATGTACAAAATAAAAATGTCCGTTTGTGACATGTTTGAAGTATAAAAACATTGCTAATAATTCAACTGAACAAAGTTGTAACATAAACAGCCACAGCAAAAAAATACACTGTACTGTGTTTATCTCTTAAATGGAAAATAAGTATTGAAATCAATCTTTAATAAGTTTAATTTAAACATGAAGGTCTTCTCAAGACCCTCGATCTGGTGGTTTTCACAGCTCCTCTGGTTAGTTTTTCACATTCCGTCCTGCCATTATCCTCTGCTTCCACCTCCCCTTCATCTTTCTCCTCTGGGTAACCAGACCCAGATGGTACCTGGTACAGACACTAGCAGCTCTCTCGCTCTCCCTCTCTTATGTTTTTTTTTTATTTAGCCTTTTGTGAGTTTGACTCTAAAGCCAGTAGCCAAGAAGCCCAGGAGCATGGTGTGGGACTTCTTGAGGCCATTTTGGGGTGAACAGAGGCTTAGCAGAGAAAAGACCGGGGGCGGGGGGAGGAGGTGTTAGTGTTATTGTGTTAGTAATTATCAATGAAGTTTTTCTCATACTTTAAACTTGAACAGAGGTTGTTTGTAGTGAGTAGGTCCGCCGTCAGCGATGATGTTGAAGCGTCAATTGTTAGCCAAAGCCGTGCCCCCCGTTCTGTTACAGAAAGAAATGTGGCGCTACGCTTGTTGTGGGGAAGTGGCGGCCAGTTGTGCACAAAGATAGATTGTGGCACTGAGCGTTTGGAAGCAAGAATGTCAGACGGACATTAAATACATGTGACATAACCCCCCGCCCCCCGCTGTGTTTACCCTTGTCTCCCCACCTGCCCGTGTGAAATGAATCACAGTCCTGCCTGGACCCCACATTCCCCAAAGCTCTCAAGTACAGAAACATCAGAAGAATGCGTATTATCCATAAAAACCATGTAACTCCACAAGTAACAGCTATTGCTTTCAGTTTTCACTGTTATTTTAAAGGTTTTCCTGCCTGAAGCCAGATGACTTGACCGACTCTTGGCAAAAAGATCCATTCCTCGCAAACAATACCATTTAAAACAAAAACTTGTTACCTGCATGCAGACCTGAAATACAACACAATTCTGTTGTGCTGTTTTCCAATTAAAAGAAACAAATTTTCAGGTGTTATAATTAGGGCTGTCAAATGATTAAAATTTTTAATCTATTAATTCCAAGGTAGCTGTGAATTAATCACGGTTAAATAAACTTAATATAAAACTTTATTGCATATTGGTAAAATAAATTACTTGAGTTATTACTACTACATACTACAACTATAGTACTACATGAGGAATGAAAGATAGATACTATGTCACAGTTGTCAGCAAAACTTAAATAAATAAAATAAAATAAGCCATAAGACAAAAACAAAAAAACTGTACATAATGTATTACACATGGAATATTTTAATATTATTTATTTAACCTTTATTTATCCAGATAAACTGTTTGAGAACCACTTCTCATTTACAAACATGACCTGGCAGGCACTGAGAGCATTGCAATATATAAACCTACATACAGTATTCAGCCCTAGTAAAGTGATTGTAAATTTTAATCGCGATTAAAATTTTTAATCTATGCCCATGCAGCACTAAAATTAATCAGAGTTAACTCGATTAATTTCACGGCCCTAGTTATAATTATAAGGAACTGTACACCTGTCCCTACTGTAAATGATTTGAAATTCATAACATTTATGTAAAAGTCTGTCAACGGAAACACCAGCCGTTCCTCTGAGAAGATTAAGCCTCTCTGCTCCTCATTGTTAAACACCAACCTTGTGCTGTAAAGCGCCTGATTATATTTTGTTTTTAATGAATAGGGAGTTCTTTTAAACATTTATTGCTTTTTTATTAGATTTATTTTATTTTATTTTTAAAAAAAGTTTTTATTTGTTTTAAACATCAAGTTTAGAGATTTTTTTGTTAGTTTGCTTTGTTGATTCCTTGTTTCAATCAAAACCTTTCCATCAGTCCACAAAAAAAACCACAATTTTATAAATTCCCTTTTACACACTCGGTCATGCATAAATTATTTCAATGAAGGAAAACTGCCTTTCATTTTGAGTAATTTCAGAATAAATTATGTTGTAAATTTCCCCACCGACTGCCTATTTTTATACACAATAACCTCCGAACCTCCGATGCTTCTTGTGTTTCTTTTTAACAAAGCAACGCCGCTGCAGGTGAAAACAGTGGTCAGGGCTTTTCAACAGAAGAAGTCGTTGCTGCATTTTATCTCGCTTTAAACTGCAAAGTTTGAGGAGATGAGTTTTTGACCTTAAATGCCCAGAAAGTGAAAACCCAAGGTGTGACCTGCCAGTAACCAGGATGTGAAAGAGCACGCAGTACGTTCATTTTAAGTCCCAGAACAGGTGAAAGAAACCAAAGCTTCAGTTGGAACAACTCGCTGTTCAGAAAGTTCTGTATGAAACGTGTGGTGTCTAGATTTAAATCACTTTTATCAGTTTTTCATTCAGAGTAAAACAAAAAGTCACACTGGGATTAACAATAAAGGCAAATAAAAGCAGCTCTTCAGAATCAGACGTGTCAGATTTTATTTTCTGTGTGGACTGGATCATTTTGAATCATCTGAACACATCCTGGATTTTTAATTTGTTCTTTTGATTTGCTTTCTTGTTCTTCTGTAGTTAATTTGTTTAGAGCTAGCAAAAACACACACACGCACACACACACACACACANCCTCCTCCCCCTCCTTCCCACCCGCCTCTTCTGCAAGTGGACCTTGGTCCAAAACACACAGACTTTACTGTGTCATGCTGTGTGGCCCCGCTCAGTGAGTGACAACTGGGCAAATCATGACTAAGCAGAAATCTGGAACATCAAAGAATCAATTGAGTCCTTTATTTATCAAACTTTTATTTCACATTTGAAATTATAGTGATGATAAATGTTAAGATGTCAGAAACATTTATTGTATTGTGGATGTTAGAAAGTTATCAAAGCTTGAAACTGTTGGTGTAGAGCTCTTCTTTTAAATTGGATTTAAACAACAGATATTGGACTTAATATGAAGCTAAAAAGAGCTTAGTGTTCCTGAGTTTATGCATTGCCTTGATTTAGTGAGAATATTGTTTTTCATGTTGATAAAGTTTGTTAATATATTCAGTGGTGGGCACAGTTCCCCTAAAGCACTATTAGGGGAACTAATTTCCTGATTTAGTGCTTTAGGGCTTTTGCTGTTTTTTTTTTAAATTCATTAGTGGATTAGCACTTGATAAATTTATGGGCTAAATTTAGAAGCACTGACTGAGGTCTTTAAATGCTATTGATCAACATTATTGACAGTTGAGGGTGAAAGCTGTCACATGTTTTGTTCATATGTGTGTCACTTATCTGCAAGGACACACGTGTCAAACTCAAGGCCCGCGGGCCAAATGTGGCCTCAGGGTGACTCCCATTTGGCCCGCCAAGGACACTAAGTGACAACATTCTGCACACAGTAAATATTGTCTCATGTTGACTGAAGAATGTTTCATGTGTCAGATGGGTTATACTAGTGCTTTAGAAATAGCTTTTGCTAATTTTTTTTAGTGCTTTAGTGCTTTTGAATTAGGGGACCTAAATATTTGAGTTAGTGCAACTAATATTTAGATTAGTGCTGCCCATCACTGAATATATTAGACCAATAAGTATCTGGACTAAGTGGAGCTTGGTTCAGTCATGAAGCTGATGGTTTGATGTTTATTTAGGTTTGTTAAGTGGTCCAATGATTTTGGTAAATTGGGCTAAAAGATCAACAAATATGGGTTCTAACAAACAAATGTGTCTTTATAACTGTTTTTTTTTCCTCCAGCATCCCCACGTGTGTATGTGTGTGTGTGTGTGTGTGTGTGTGTGTGTCTCTCTGTGTGTTTGAGCAGAGAGTGATAGCAGAACAGCTGTTTCCGGAGGGCGGGGTGGAGGGGGGATGAGGAAGTTGGAGGTTAACGCCGCTGTCTCCCTGCCATGAGTGCTGCTGGTGGCCCTCCTTGTCCCTCGTCCAGCTGCCTGCTCGGCTCTGCTCGCCTCCGGCTGCTTCTGCTGTCTGCAGAAAGCCTCTGATAGAGGGCGCTGTTTGCACCTGGCAGCAGCTGGAGGGACAGCAGAGTCTATATGCCACTGAAAGCTGATGAACCAGCAGGACTTGGAGGTTTTGAAACATTAAATTTAAAAAAATGATTAAAGTGATCAACAGATTCCTGATCTTTTTCACTGATTTTCCTTTTTGCTCACTTTTCTTCTCGTGTTTTCTTAAAATCTACAGAAGATTCTGACTTATTAAGATGCTCGGAGAGTCTGCCCACTAATAATCCTAGCTAAAACAGATTTATAGCCACCTCTGGCTCTTCACATGATGCGGCAGCAATGCTGAGTCAAAAAAAAAAGGACTCAGCTGTTCCAAACTTGCAGCCTGCTGTTCACCTCACTCACACCTAACCTTTTGTTTTTACGTTCTCTTCTGGCAAACCCCAAAAAACATCCTGTTTTGCTGCAGCTCAGTGGCCATTGTGTTATTTCAGAGAGGCAGTTAGATACCTTTTTTTAATCAGGCAGTTAGCAGCTCTACTGTATCTCGCCTGTTTGGTTATGAGTCATGTAAAAGGCAGTTACATCGTATTGTGACTAAACTGAAAGTAATGAAATGAAAATGTGTTATAGCTTATCATTGTTAGGAGTGTTCACTCGAGCTCATTTTACTTGCACAGCCGCTATGTTTTCCCAGGAAATCTGAATCCAGCCATTAAAAAAGTGCATTTTAAAAGAGTTTAAACCCTTTCCTGGTGTCGGGCAGGAATGTTTCTGGATCATGGTTCACCAAAGACAGAGTTTAGCTTCGGTTAATCAGTGATGCTGCTTTCAGGTACAGGAAATTTCCCATGAACGGCTTCGACAGGTTTCAATCATTCCAAACAAGCCAATTATCAACTAATCACATGGGAATCAGTCTCTCTCTTGTCATGTGGACTTATTTTGCTCAACAACAGTTAACGTTTAGTCAAAACTTACTGAGAATGAAAGAAAGTTAGTCATGAAGAGCTCAATCAAAGGATTTTTTTTTTCAAAAGAAGAACAGATAAATGCCTCCAACCCAAAACAGAAAATTGGGATGGAATGTCTTGAAGCTTGGGAGGTGATGTAGAAATTAGCTGTAATCAGTAAAACACTTGCAGAATGCTGCTGCTTCCTGTTATTAATATACTTTTTTGCCTCCTAAGAGCTAAAATTCTACCTTTAACTTCTTATCTGTAAATCAGACTACTAGCTTTGGGTGTTTGTTTAGGTCTTTTGTTGTTGTTTGTTTATCACCACTTTCTCATAAAAACAAACTAATGCAGGATGCTCCATCTGCATCCAGTGTTTAGAAACCCAACAGGATCCAAACCCGACCTTCAAATTGTATCTAAATTTGACCAAGTGATCAAAATGGCTGCTTGTAACCAAATTCCATGTAAAACTAAAAGTAAACAGCCACTGAATGAAAACAAGGAAGTGAAAAACAGCTGTCCCAGCATGCTGTGAATCCCATGTACTGTATGTGCTCCTTTTTGTTTTGTTCTTCCCAACTTTGAATGCATACCTGCTGATTGAGATCATTTTGGCGCCTTTATTATATTTCAAATCCTTAAACGTTGCTTCACATTTAACAAAATAACATTGGTGGTGAAGATTTCCACTGTATTGTTAATCGAACTCTGAATTCTTTGTCACGTGTTCTGCATGTTGTGGTTGAGATTATAGCCTTTATTTTTCAGGGAAAACACTTTTTTTCAGCAGATTTTCTACCTGAAGCTCTTTCTGTAACACTTTATATAGTAACTACACCTTACCTTGCAAGTCAGGCTCACTGCAAAGAACCAGAGCCTGTTGTAGGTAATTCAACAACAGTCAGTAGAACGGCCCTACAGAACTGGATTAAATGTCAACACTGCAGGAGGGAGCTGATGGACTGTAGACAGGTGTGGGAACTGATAAATGACCCAAATCTTAGCTTTGGAAAAGCTCTCATCGCTCTGACAAGAAAAACTCTAAGTACACTGGTTGGAGTCCTAACTGGGCACAACCTGCTCAACCACCACAAAATAGTGATGAGACTCCGTGACAGTAATCTGTGTGATGCCTGTGGCATTGAACTACAGACCTCTTACTTAAACCACTGCCTGGCTCTGAGCAGTCAAAGAAAAAGAATTCTTGGGGACCCCTTTATGGATCCTGAGATGCTCAGAACACTGAGTCTTTCTAACCTCGTGTCTTTAATCCAAGGAACACGAAGGTTTGAATAAAAACCAGTGTCTTTTTGAGGAGAGCAATGGGCCCGCTCGTATGGTTTCTTTATCCATTCCCACTCACCATAAACCATAAACAACACTTAATTATTAATAAATTATTAGTTAACTTTAATACCGATGACTTATACTTAGTAAGCTATAAATTAACACATTTATTAATGCTTTATCTATAAAGGTTAATTACATCCAAAACCAACAAACTCATTGTTTATTCGTGCTTAATAACTCATTAATTAACCATTTCCTATACTTATGTAAATGCTAGGGGTGCAACGATACAGAAAATTCACGATTCGGCTCAATACTTTAGTCTCACAGTTCAATATTTTTTGATTAAAAAAAACAAGAAATGTCCTTCTTAACGTGTTATTTAACGAACTTTTGTTTAAACTCAAAAGTACAGTTTTTAAATTAAATGTTGCTGAAACAGCAAGTCTCTCAGTGCATCTGAGCTCGACAATGCAGCCTAGGCAGAGTAATCGATTGCAGATCCACTGAGCCTTTAACACAGAGCGTCTTCAGAAGACAAGCTGATGAAATAAATGTTAAAAATCTGTATTGTTCCATACACAGTGTGTGTTGAACCTAAAGCACTGTATTAAACGGTTTGACACAGATACGTGTATTGTTGCGCCCCTAGTAAATGCCCATATAAATATACTTTCCCACCATGTGTCAGACATGTACTGGGATGAATGACTCATCCCTAATTAATGATGTTTTGACGGTTAACAAACCTTTTATTAATGATAAATTAAGGCTAAACAACATGTAGTGTTACTAATCTTTCCTTGTTTCACAATGGACTAAAACTTAACCAAGGTTAGGTTGAAAAACACTGCCTGAGACTATAACCGTGAATTGTTTTTTTAATATCAACCAGTCATATTTGTGCATGCATGACTGTACGTGCATACATGTGTGACCATTCACTTCTCCCTGCCTTTTCTAACCACTGAGCTCCTTCACGATAGGCTGGTTCTGTGGATTCACGCTCCCAAAAGAAACCAAGTCCCAGGTGTTTCTGACAACACGCGACCCTCTCGCTCTTGCCGTATTTGCGTACACAGATGTTTAAGCTTCCACCTTGTGTATACACACTGTCGCTCCGCAAAAAAAAAAAAATCCCCCAAGCCTCAATTTACATCGTGCAGTTCAACATTTCATTCAAAACCGGCGTCTGAGAGCGCCGCTCTGCGAGTGAACATTTGACTTTTATCATTTGCGTGAAGCAGATTAATGTGAGGCAGCATATCTGTTTGTGTGCGTCAGTGTGTGTGTGTTTGTATGTGTGCGGTGGCTAATGGAGGTTATGAATGAGCTCCAGCTGCACGGCCCGCTGGTCAGTGTGGACGGCTGATGAACGAAGTGGAAATTAATAAAATAAACTGCCGGGTGATGCTGCAACACTTATGAGCATGGCCTCCGCGGCTCCTCATCTATATTTTTCTCTCACATCTGGCTTTACATGGATGCACACCCTGTTGATGCAAGAGACAAATATTTAAAGCATCAAAAGGTCATCGAGTTTTTCATGCACTCCGCAGGAACTCCCATAAGATCGTGAACTCGACTAATTTTTTTTCTTTCTTTTTTTTTCCCCCGACTGGATTTGATGAATAGATAGAACGGGAAGAGACGACAGAACGAGCGTGGGCAGAATGTCGGCGATAAAGTCCGCGGGGATGGCAACAAATGGTCAGAGACCAGGGCGGGTTGGGGG
>NW_013952409.1:4463663-4475856 GCF_001266775.1 Austrofundulus limnaeus | reverse complement strand
GTGTGTGTGTGTGTGTGTGTGTGTGTGTGTGTGTGTGTGCATGTGGTTGGGAAGGCAGGTGTGTGTGTTTGTGTCAAACGCTTGCAGTTCCTGTTTGGGGGGTCCTGTGCTCCTGGCAAACAGTGTCTGGTCTTATCTCTTGTGTTTTATGTTTCTGGCAGGCCGTGGGCACAAGAAGCCCTTTGTGGCCAAGAGGTTTCTGGTCCGACTCCAGACCGGCCTGTGCAGCTGTTCACCACTGTTGGTCATATCTGTGTGTGTGCATGCTTGTGTGTAAGGGGACACATTCATGTAAGTGTGCCTGTAGGCATGCATGTGTATGAATTTCTGAACGTATAGGCATCTATCTGTGTGCAAACAAGAAGCATTTCTACCGATTGAGTCACCCTGGTGTTGATTGATGACCAACAGAGAACTTCTCATTTGTAGGATTTTATTTTTGGTAACAAGGCAAAGCATTTTCACTGCACAGTTCTGTATTCTATCATTGTTTGTATTACTCATAAAAACACAGTCATAATTCTTGTTAAGATCAGATGCTCTTCAAAGTGATAGTTATCTTGCAAATCAACCTTGTTGTGGTCAAACTGTTGTTTAAGACTATTCTGGTTCTCTAATATAAAAAAAAGGCAGATCTGAACATTCTGTTGGACGGAAGTGTCCAAACTTTGGTCTGAATGTGTCATCCAGTCGTGGTTTTCCTTTTCCTTTTCTCCCTCACCTCACCTGGACCCTGGTGACACCACAGAGCTCCTCAGTGGCCTCCTCTGCTCAGTAACACAAAGTGCATTGTGCTTGTGACCCATTAAGCGCTCCTAAAAGGAGTCATTGGTGAAGCCAGAACAAAGCCAGGTGCTGTGTTGGCAGTTGAATGCAGATGGGACAGGAATGTGGCCTCCAGACTCAGCCTTTGGTTATCAAGTGTGAGAGACAAAGAGAGAAGAATATCTGACATGCTTCAGGGCATTAATGATCCTCAGAGCAGTGTCTCTTCTAGCTAAAGGACACATAGATGTCATTAACTGCAGATCTGTTTTATTTAACAAAAATGTTAACGTTATATTTCATATTAGGAGTCTTTGACACTGTACTCAGAGCTGACACACTCCGTCTGTTTTCTTTAAATGAGACAAATGATGCTTTAAAAGCCTTCTTTTTCATATTTAAATCCTTCCGTTGGGTAACATGGAACTCCAGTATTTGGTCTGAATTCCTCCTTATTGTAACTCCACAAGCCCCTCTTCACCCCTTTTTTAGGTGTGTCTAAGAGCAACTCATTTTGAGGCTGTCTCTTTAAATCTAAATGAAGTGCTTCACACCCCGCCCCCCTCCAGCTTCCAGAGGCTCAATCTCTGTTGACAGATAGCTGCAAAAAACTGTGATGTAAGAGTTTAAAACATGTCCTAAAGAATAAAGAAAACTGAGCAGTAGGGTTGGGCATAATCGTATCGTGTGCAATTAATCGTCAGAAAAACATTAATTGATTACTTTTTGGCACTTGATGATTAATATGATTAATGCCACCAGGCAGACTGACTGGGGATCACTCCGGTCAGTCTGCTCGGTGCTCCTCTCCGCTTCAAATATGACGAACATTAAAAAAAAAAGTTCTGTAATTCATTTATCAACACAATTTAAAATATGACATATAGCCTGAAATCTATAATKTTCACACAATTTGGAACAATTTTTTACAATGAGCAAATCTTTCCCACTAAGTTGGTCGCGTGACTGTGAAATAAGGACGTCCAGGGACTCCAGGGGATTAATCGTCAAATTAATCGTTATCGGCTAAATACCACAATTAATCGTGATTAGTTTTTTTCCAGTATTGCCCAACCCTACTGAGCAGGTTGGAAAAAATGACTCAAACAGAATATAAAGATATATTTSCAGCACCACGAAAGACGAAGATCAAATTTTCTGCCTTCTAGAGGGTCCAAGTAAACAACAAAATTTATTTAATGGCTCAAAAAGTGGATTTTGCATGATGTGTCTCCTTTAAGGTGCAGATGTGTTTTGAGTATCCAGTTTTTGCAAATCAAGGCATTTTGTCACATGGCTTGCGTAGTTGTATTCTAGACCGTGCACATTGTTGCTTACCTTCACCCACATTTTTACAGGGCTGAAGCGCTGACGTCTTTGTGACAATAGATCGTCTGAGAATAATTTGAAAATGTTTGGATCTTTTTGAATCGTCTTTTCATACTGGTTCCCTTGTAAACCTGTTTATATGCTGCTTTTCTCTTTAAACAGCTCATCAGACGCTTTATATGTTGGACACTATTTCTATTGAAATTCTCTTTATAATGTTGACATGAAACTGTGTTTTTAATTAGCAAAAAAGCAAATATGCTCTATATTCTTCTTTCCTGTTTTTTTTTGTATCTGTGATTATATTTAATTTTTTATCATTTTTCCCACAAGTCTTTTTATTTCCATGTGTTGCTTTTACTTTTCTCTATCTCCTGTTTTTATTTACCTTATGCATTTCTGCCTCATTATGTAAACAAGGTGGGTGGTCCTTCTTGRGTCAGCTCCTCTCCTATTGGTCAACAGACAGGAAGGAGCAGGAAACTTGTGCTCCACTGTACTGCCTCAGTTTAGCATAACATTTAGTTTAAAACAAAGGCACAGGTAAGTGTTTTCCGCCTTGCCTTTGTTTTAAACCAAACTTTCTTTCTTCCTTCATACCAAAACAGTTTGGATCTAGTCAGTATTGACAAATAGAAATAAAATAAAATAAAATAAATGGGTACACTTGTTTGAGGCTACAKAAATCTATATTATTTTTTATTAGGTATTTATGCCATGTGGGACTTTGAAAGTTTTTGTCTGCACTGGAAATTAGCTCTGATCAGCCCCAACGTGAGAAGTTCATGTGTAATTTTATTGTTTACCTTTTTTAATGAGCCTTGTTTTCTGGCATTCGTGTGCAAATTACTTTATCTGCGACCTGCTGTAATTAAATCTTGTTGCAGACCGGGTTTTTGCACGTCTCATGACAGCACAGATCTACTAAGAARTGTTTTCTTTTTTATCGCACTCAAAGGTTACTCAGAAATTGCATCAAAGAAGCTTAGACTGGCCCTCGAACATTAGCAGGATGCACCAGAACAGACCCAGATCATCTGCCAACATCACAATAAATACAATATTTCCTGGCCTTTGCTTTTAACCATGAAAAATCTACATGTTACTGTATATTTTCATGTTAGTATATCATTTATGTTATGTTTTATAGTGTGAAGTGGTCAAACACAAAACTGATTTCACAGTTTTGTTTTTTTCTGTGATAGATCCAGAAATTAGTTTTTTTACACATGTAAAGATGTTGTCACCATGACTTGATGAGCTGTTATTTAAAAAAAATGCTTGTTGTTTGCTTTGCAGCTGTCACCATCTATCTTGTTCCCTCGTATTTCAAATGCATCATCTGAGACGACCTTTCACCTCTGTGACCGTGTCACTTCCTCTTGGCAGAGATGACCCACTGTGGAGGGGTTGGGGTGGGGGAGTGTAGACAGGTCACACAGGTTAGCAGGTTGGGCTGTCAGCACAGACCTCATGTCCTTAGTGAAGCTGGTGAGGAGCCTGGGTGGTATTAAAGGGGACACATCATACATTTTGTCGTGGACCT
Organism: Austrofundulus limnaeus; assembly: GCF_001266775.1. Lineage (NCBI taxonomy): Eukaryota > Metazoa > Chordata > Actinopteri > Cyprinodontiformes > Rivulidae > Austrofundulus > Austrofundulus limnaeus. Next base: position 4,472,216 of record NW_013952409.1, on the reverse strand, counting down.
GGAGTCTCTCGGAGTGCAGAAAATGTGAATTTGGTCTCTTCTGGTGCTTTATATTCTGTTTGGGTCATAGTTTTTTAAACCTGTTAATTTTTCTTTATTCTCTATGTTTTCTAAATTATTAAGTAAAATTATTTGCAATGGAACAGCCAAATAAGGTCTGGACTTACCAACTACAATTTGGTGGTCTTCATTCTCCTCTGGCTCCAACACATGAGGCTGGATGGACAAGTCTTCCCTTGTTGACATCTTTTAATTAATTTGTAAATAAAATGTTTCTGCGCAGCTATATAGTCTCAAACCCCTCTATCAAATTAGAATGGACCGCTGTAAAATAAATATTGTCAAATGTTTTATCAATGTTTATTTTTAAAGGGATCCATGATTAGTTGTGACATTAGACTTTATTTGATAAACAAATATTTTAACTGTAAAACAAAGACTGTAAAAATACTGTAGGCTGTTTAGTTTTTATAATTTTTAAACTAAAAGTTTTAAACTATTACACGGAAGGGGCCATTTTATTTACACACAAAGCATTCTGGGTAAATGATGATATGGATAGGTCATCGGTGTGAGCGAGCGATATCCACCCTGAAGGTTAATCTTGGACAATATCTGATGATCGACTCTTAAATGAAACCAGAGAGCGTTGACAGAGAGGAGAAGGTAGAAATGACTCAGTCTGTAACTGAAAATATGGATGGAGGACAACAGAGCTGCTTCATGGAAGAAGAACCTCATCTTAGCCTGTTAGCTTTAGCATTAGCCCCGACACTGTCACCATATATATGTATTAGCTCAGCGCTACACATTCTCCTCTCGTCACTGAGATCCTCCATCCACATGATACAGAGGGGAACGCAAAATCCTACAACTGAAAATATGGATGGAGGACCTCAGTTTAGCTTGTTAGTTTGTCACGCTAGTGCCGAGCTAATACATATAAGGCAATATAGCATTGGCGCTAGCGCGAAGGCTAACGGGCTAAGCTGAGGTTCTTCTTCCATGAAGCAGCTCTGTTGTTCTCTCTGTCAACGCTCTCTGGTTTCATTTAAGAGTCGATCGTCAGAGATTGTCCAAGATTAACCTTCAGGGTGGATATAGCTCGCTAGCAGCCTTGCACCGAGGACCTATCCACATCATCATTTACCCAGAATGCTTTGCATGTAAATAAAATGGCTCCGTCCATGTTAAAATATATTTTTAAAAATTTACGAAACTAAACAGGCTACAGTATTTTATACAGTCTTTGTTTTACAGTTAAAATAAATGTTTATCAAATAAAGTCTAATGTTACAAATAATAGTGGATTCCATTTAAAAAAGTATATTTTTAGAAACGATTTCCTTTTATTGAGCGAATGAAAATAACCAGAAAACCAAGAAAGGAATCTCTGGCTTTGGCTTGTTCTGGCCTTAGGCTTTAATGATGTGAAACATCTGTTGACACTGTGTGATTGTACATTTTCATGCATGTAGAAGTCAATCTGATCTTTGTGTTGGAACATCTGGGAAGTGAAGCTAGCGGAGGAATAAAGGGAGAGGGCAAACTCTTACAGACCCCCAAACAAACCGTTTCACAAAGAGGACACTGGGGTCTGCCAATCAAGTGTTTTATTTTTTATTTTTTTAATTAACCTGGAGTTGAAAAGATAGGTGGACCTCTTTAAACAAACTTCGGGGAGACCAAAGAGTTGACTGAATGTTTCACTCCTTTCATGGGCTTGGCTGTTTACTCAAGCTTTGGGCTGACTCACAAATCAAAGTGAATTGTAGAATGAAGAGATTAGGAAACTATTATAAGTCTAAGATTTACCTGCACCTTTGTGTCTTTGTTGCGTCCCACCTGGATGGACTGTTAACAGAGTGTAACAGATGTACATACAAATAGATACACAGAAAACAGAGTAACTTTCTAATGCCGGGGCACAAAAAGCAGCTGTTTTTATCTGCCTTTTCATAGAAGAGGGCCCTTTAAAGGCTGTTTGAAGAACTAATGAGTGTTGTATTGTTCAGAAAGGGGAGATTCCCCTTTCAGTGAGGCATTCACTTGCTCTTAGCGTGGCCTGTCCCGGCAGTGACTGTCATTTTAGGACTTGATGCAGACTTTCTGCACTCCAAGTCATAAACCTGAAATGAAAAAATGTGCAAAGATTGGGACAAAGTTTCAAACAGAAAGAGGAAGTTCCAACTGTTTTACTAGCTGTTCATGGGTCAGTTGTGAGAAATATTACAAGATGTCATCAGACTGGTTTGGATACTTGTGTACAAAACAAAACAAATATTTCGTTCAGGTTCTACTGACTTTAGCTTCCTGGTATTAATTTATTTAACATGCATTGTGGTGATGTGCTCATCCAGGGAGCTCCGGTTTCAAAGTTGGGGCTGGATAATGGAAAACATTTAAAAGCCATCTCAGACAATGTGGAATCTTAAGTCTTGGATGTCTTGCTCCTCATTCATCTGATCCCATTTCCTGACTGCCGAAGAATGAGGGATCTGATTCAAACCTTTGCCTTTCACCTGCTTTGTGTTTCCAGTGTATTGAATTGTTTGAACAAGAAGAAAGAAAAAAATAAAAACTATGTTTTGACAACTTCACATCTCATTTGCTTCGGTGGAACTGCTTCACTGCTCTCCCACCTTTTTTTTTCTTTTTTTTTGCAACTGCCTCTGGCGGAATTCAGCCTGTAAGACCTGGGGAGGAAGGGGTGGGGGATATTTTTTTATATACATATATATTTTTAAGAAAATGTATCTTTCCGACCTACCCTATTGAAAGAATCTTGGTAATTGCCTTATTTCTGTCAATAGATTATCTTTAAATGAAAACCGGAGGTTCAGGCTGTGTCAGAAATCAGGGGCTCTCCGGAGTCCTCTGAAGGTCAAATTTCTTATCTGCTTACGTCACAGCGCCACGCTGGAGGCTGTCAAAATTTGAAGACTCCTCCAATGCGGCTGACAAATGCATCCTCCTTTTTCCCCGATTTGAGGGACAGGTTTGTTGGATTCTTCTTGGCCCACCATATCCCATAATGCATTGCAGGCTGACCGGAGATTTTTTTTTTTCCRTAATGGCGGACAAATCGAGAGAAAAAAGTACAGATTTAAATAAAAATCTGGCATTATAAAAAATTTAATTTTCAAATGGTTATGTTGTTAATGATTTTATCATTTGTACAGATGGTTTTTTTAATATTATTATTATCAGAAATCAAATGAGCTGGTGTAGTGAAATAAACGTGCACCTACGGCCTTTTATTGTGAAGACTTTGTATTTTTGGTTCCTAAAAAATTATCCGAGGCAATTTTGCATTCATTCCAGACATTATTTACACAGAAACACTAAAAACAACCCAAAACACTGTTGTAACCATGCCAGGCCTGGATGTGATGCTGTAGCAAAACTGCAGCAAAAACAGGAAACAAGGTGTGGAGCATGAGCATAAAACCTGCTCACTTGTTTAAAAATGTAAACACTTAGAAGAAAAGCATTCCCTCAAGTTCTAGGTCAGATTAGAGGAGGGGCAATATAATTTTCAAAAGGTTGTGACTGTCTAAACAAAAACACAAGGAACCCTATTTTCAAAAATTACCATTTGCGTTCCATAAAACTGTTTCCATGTGGAATTAAAGCTGAACGGTAAAAACTCTTAAGATGTTTACAAAAAGTTTTCCCTTTTAGCATCTTCGCCTCATCATCAACTTTTGCCTTTGTTTACAAATTCCTTGTCTCATCCCAATCTTTGTGATGAGTAATGAATCTGTGTTTGTGTAAAAATGCCTTCAGTGATCACTTTACAGGAAATCATTATGACAAGATTCAGTATGGGGTGATTCATGCCTTTGCTACAAAGAAATGTTTGCAGGAAATGCCAGTGAAATACAAAAAAACCTAAAGAAAAAGGCTTTATAAGTGTATGACACATGAAGAATTCATGTCTTTTTTATGCAAATTTTGAAATGTATAAGAAATCTTCCACTAAGTTTCAAAACTTTCCTTCTCGTTGTGTCTTATAGGAATGGGATTCTGGCAGTGGAGACAAGTTTGCCTCAGGTAGGATGAAATATCTTCTTATTTCACTAAGAGCTGCGGGTTGGTGTGATCAGATATATTGTTTTTACTTTTTATCATTCAGCTTCTGAGGCCTGATTGGTCTGTGTACCGATTGGTCATTTGTTTTTGTTGCCTGGTTGGCTGAAAAGTACGTGTTTACTCATCCCATTATCAGATCCACCACTGAGATAAGGTGGAGCTAGATGGGTTTTTTTAAGAAATTATTTAGACTAGCTTTATTAATAAAAATAGAGGTTAGTTAGTTGATTGGGTTAAAGAAATGCAAATTTCGTTAGCTAGCATTTATTTATTTATTTACAGGCAGCTGGCTGTTATTAGTAAAGTTTACGAATTAAAGTTATTTAACATGCTCCACCTTAAATGGCCTGATAACAACAGTGTTCCTGTTTGAGAAAAATAAAACCGTTTTCCCATCTTTGGAGTGTAAAATGAAAATAGAATAATCATCCCTTTTTTTGTTTTTCAATATCTGTTTTTAAAACAAAAATTGAATGACCAACAAATACACAGACCTTGATTGATTGTATGAAAAGAAACAAAATCACATTTAAAGTGATGTTGACTGGTTGTTTTAAATCTGCACGTTCTAGCATCCAACAGCTTGGTAGCATGATTAAAGGCAATATGTACGAGTTCTGTTGTTAGTTGTGTTTGTTTTTTGAGTTGTTTCCTCCTCGGCAGGTGCCCCTGCAGTTCTCAGGTGTCACCGTTGCTGTTAAAGAGTAATAGCAGCACTGTCGGGTTTGTAGTTTTGTTTTGATTGAAACAAGTCTGTCTCCTGCAGGAGCCTCAGAAAGTTTCTTCTTCTTGTAGTTTTCTTGTCTGTGAAAAGGTTGAGGGAGCAGTGGAAATGTTTAGTCATTGCTGACGCTAGTGTTACTTTAGAAATGAAACTCTGTTTGTAATCCTCAGCCGGGATTTTACTGCTGTTCACTCTGATTTCAGTAGCACATGTTGGGGTAGCTGACTGGTCAGAGTTATCCACTGATGAGTGTGTGTCCTCAGCAGGTGTGTAAGTCCCTGTAAAAAAAGAAAAGGCAGCTTTCAGTTAGGTAAAGGTCATTTCAGGCTATTATTGACCTTGTTTCTGTCATTTTCACTATCACAATGATGTGATACCAYTATTGTCTCTTTCTCTACCACCGAAACCCAGAAGCTCTGGATTCCTGTAAGTGTTGGCTGTAGGTGCTTTTGCTTCATGTATCATTTAGCACACAGTGACTTATTTGCTTCTTGACTTGGTAACCATGATTTCTTCCCCATTTAAATACAAATGATCATGTTGTCTTGTGGAAAGCACTAATGTTCATGTCTGGGTTGGCGTATCTCACTTTGAAACATGATAAATGTTTCTCCTGAGCTGCTATAACATCAATAAAAACTAAAAGGGAGCTCCAGTTAAGATGGTTGTGCCTCTTTAAAATGTCTCTTTGATCTTGTGGTTTACAGAAAAAGCTCAACTCATCTTTCTGAAACTTGGACCTCGACTTCTTCACCGTGGCAGTAACAAAGGGTTAGAAGCTGTTTTCTGAACGATTCAGCATTGATGGTTGGTAATCTTTCAGCAGCATCAGCAGAAGTCTTGTGTTGGTAAATTTGATCTGTAAGAAGTATTTGAATAAGACTAGAGTTTGTTTCTTTATGATAGATTGTGCAGAAAAGTGAGTCCACTCTCTCTGGATGGAACAGTCCACACATTGGAAAATCAGTGTGGTGTTTAATGTTTTATAGATGTGTTACTGTTAGGGACGCTCCGATCAGGTTTTATTCTGCCGATCACCGATACTGATCAGATTGACTGTCACGCTCGTATGGGCGACATGTTTTGTTTATGATCTGCTCCCTCTATGCGCCTGCACAATTTCTTCCCACTGCGCAGGCTGTTTCACAAAAATCGGCCGATATTGACCGGCGGCCGATCGGTCGGAACACCACTAGTTACTGTTTTCACAACAGAACTACAGTATATTTGCAATGCTGTCTGTGGCCATCTATGGCAAATAGAAATACCGTCATGCTGGCTTAAAACACAAAAACTTCCAGTCCTCCATTTTAAAATAAAAGGCTCTTTGTTATTTAAGAGTATTTCTTTTTCTGATCTTTTGCATCCACTCATCACTGTAGTGCACGTTAGTGAGCGTGGTGGTGCTTAAAGTGAAAAACTCCTCCGAATTCTAACATCTGCTTTTTCTGTTTTTATGTTGTTTATTTTATTTTATTTTTATTTTTTACAATTTTTAAAGCATTAATTGTAATGAAACTCACTAGCTTTAGCGTAGCAGAGCTGTCTTGTCTCTTTGGCAATTTGAAAACTACCCAACTAATGGTTTTTCTGTTTTTATGTTGTTTATTTTATTTTATTTTTATTTTTTTACAATTTTTAAAGCATTAATTGTAATGAAACTCACTAGCTTTAGCATAGCAGAGCTGTCTTGTCTCTTTGGCAATTTGAAAACTACCCAACTAATGGTAACAGCCATTTACCACTATATATTATACAGGACAAGTGCTGCAGCTAGTTTTATTTTAACTATAATTTACGGTGTAATATTACACCACTACACTTTTTTACTACACTATTTGTTGATTTTTTTATCTGTTTTATTAGAAATAAATTTGACTAAATAAATTGAAGAAGTACATTTCACAACCTAATCATTTTATTCAGGTTATTTCTTCAGAGCGCTGTTATTTATGATCTATACTCTGATTTATGTTCATTTATTTCAGTTTTGTATTTGTAGTTCACTGCTAATTATCGCTGATTTGTTTCTTGTTTACTGACAGATGTTTAAGTGTTTTGAAATAGTGCTTTTCCAGGCCAGCGTCACTCACCTTTGTGCAAAAGCCACGTTTCCCTAGCGTGGTTTGACAATGTCCCAAAGATGTTCTCGTGATGTCAGGAATGCGTGGCTCGCTCTGTGTTTAAGACCCTCATAAATGTTCACTGGGGTTGAGGTCAACTGTCACTTTAGAGAAAAGTCCATTATACTTTGTCCTCCGTGGTCCTTTGCCGGTCTTCCAGTAGTTCTTACAAAGCTCCGAGACGTGTTTGGGATCCTCCGGGGATATAAATTCTTCTGCACAAAGATACGAACCAAAGGGTGTTGTTTCTGAGAAGCAAAACACCTCCAAGATTTAAAGGTTCCCAGCATCATATTTCACTGCTGATTTGATCGCAGCATCTTTCCCCCACCTGCTTACTGAGACAACTTCACATTTTTCAACAGATACTCATTTAGAATGCATAACTTAATCTGTTTAATTTCTCGTACTGTATTATTTATCCGTCAAGTGTTTAGGCCTGAAGTGATAAACAATAAATCAAATTAATCGCATGATGAATGAAAATGTGATCAAAAWTTTTATTTTGCCTGCTTGTTTGTTTTCTTTATGCTTCCCTCTTTTCTACTCCTTAGCGTATGCAAGAGTGACCTTGTATTTTTGTCATTTTGTAAACTTCCGTAAGTGCAGTGGAGGGGGATATATGATTATATTATCATTATATTACTTTAAAAACGATCTGTTATGGTTCCTTGAGCAAGTCAGGCTACATCTATGGGCTATACAAAACATGTTCATTAGATTTAATTCGCAAAATCGTTTTCAGATGAGGAGATTTCACCTGGTCAGTTCTGCCTGTTCTGAACTCCTTTCTRAACTAGCAATTTATGCAAATAATATGCTTTTGGCAATGCCCGCCCAACCTTTTGTTTACATTACATTACACAGCATTTATGTTAAAACTTCAGATACAAGCAGATGAACAATGGTACAACAGTAGTGGATGGGCTTCACGTAGTGCAGCCCCCCCAGGTGAGGGCTTGGTAGGGACAGATTGTCCGACTGATGTCAGATGCCTTGGTGCTGGGGAGGACAATACGCGTCCATCGCTGCTTCCCAAGGCCGGTGTTGTGGAGGGGGAAAGGTGGTCCGTGCTGCAGCCCAGCGTCACCGCTTCCAGGTTACCAGGTGAGGGGCTGGGCTTTCTTAAGTGTTGCAAGGTCACCCAGATTGTGATGTAACAATTTGCAGGTGTTTGAAACAGCTTATTTATTGACTCTAGCACAGTGGTTCTTAACCTGGGTTCGATCGAACCCTAGGGGTTCGATGAGCCGGTCTCAGGGGTTCGGTGGAGCTTCTGCCGTGGAGGTAAAGACACATTTGTGTCAAGTCATGTTGACACGCCCCGCTTTTCCATCACTTGCTGCAGAGGATCACGTGAGATTGCTTGGCCAATCAGTGCTGGCCCCACAAAAGTATTTTGTGGATTCAAAACAACAAAAAACAAATTAACTTTAAAATAAATTTTAAAAAAGTTATTAAAAAATGTTAAATGCTTCAAAAAAAATCTCAATTTATTTTTTATTAGTAAAATAGTAAGAAATATTTTTTGGGGGCTGAATTTTTTTATGGGGGCAAATTATTTTTGGGGGCCAGAATAAAGTCATACTGTAATTTGTTGTGAGTTCATGC
>NW_013952409.1:4457395-4463633 GCF_001266775.1 Austrofundulus limnaeus | reverse complement strand
AAGACCCAAATTAAAATATAAAAACATGTAAAAAAAAGTGAATTTTGCATAATAGGTCTCTTTTAAATCTCCAAACAATATTATCATTTATCGCGATAATTCCTGAGACAATTCATCGTTGAGCAAAATGCATCATGACAGGCCTAAGCGTGGTGAAGTAAGAGCTGCTCAACTTTTATTATCCCTCATCTGCTACCAAATAAGCTTCTTTAAATCACTTTGGATCTGGTTGATCACCATCTTACATCTGTTTTTGCCTTTTAAAAGCCAATAATTCCCTGGAGATCGAGCGACAGTCTCGAGCGGAACAATGACAAATTGAGCTTTACACCAACTCTCCAGTGCTACAGAAATAACTCGTGTGTGTGGGTTTTTAGAAATGTTTAAAATAATAGTCATCAACACCCATAACGGAAAAGGCAAACTCTGGTCTTCTCAAGCATTGTGGTGGGAAGAATCAATGACTTCCTCCATGTTTCTCCCTCAGGGGACACAAAGATAAAGTCTCAGCGGTATTAATAGTTGTCCTCTGCTAGTCCTGCAGGAACTGTGTTTATGTGTCACAGCCTTAAATATCCTTCAAGTTTCCTTTTCTGCCTTCTTAAACTTCAGATTCAGCAGAACTTTTGGACAATACAGAACCAGGATGGTCCTTTATGTTTGACCTGCCTACAGCTTCACTTCTGTACTCCTGTTTAAAAGCTGCTGAAAAATGCTCAAAGCAAACATGATATTCCTCACTCATTGGTGAAACCATTCATTTGGGATAATGTATGTTTGCTTCAAGGCCATAAACTGTTTAGTCGTGTAAGCTAAATACTACTTTTCACTTCCTGAGCACATGAAACCTCGGGCAGCATTTCTGTAAAATTTAATTCTCAAAGTAAAAGAGATGTGGAAAGATTATTAAAAATATATTTTTAATGCAAAGAAATGAGCTGTAGTAATTGTGCCTATTGAATTGATTTTTGCTTGCATGATAAATTCAGAGTTATTTTTGTCATTTCTCTGGTTCGATAGCCTGTCTGACCCCGGATAGGTCTTCTGAAAGGAGAGCATGGGAAAAATGGCTGTTGTTGTGGAAACTGCTGGGAAAAGATTTAGTTTTCACTGGTAGCAGTGGAGAGTATTGCTGGATGTGAGTGAGCTGAGAAACTGTTTTGGCTCCCAGTGAGCAGGAGCAAGCATGGAAACACAGAGAACGCACAGCGATTGGCTCAAACCGAACAGAGAACTCTGGGAGAAACCGTGCAGTTGTTTCACATGGATGGGAAGATGTGGACTGGACGGTGTGTGACGTCGGGACACGATGAGCCAATATCTTGTGTTGTCTTCTCCGGTTGATTTAAATCCCCCCTTTGATGGCAGCTGGAGCAGTGGTGGCCTGCATACCGACATACCGGGCTGATAGTCGCCAGCCCATTAGTGGTGAAGCCCACCCAGAGCTGCTGACTCTCTCCTGCCCACCTTCTGCCTTCCTGCCCAGTCCTGGCTCTGGATCAGAGGCAGGCCGCACGTCGGGGGACAGGACTAATGATGGCTGCAGCCATTCCATCTCTTTTAAGCTCCAGCCCAGGAGTACAATTTTAGCTAATGCTATTTCCTGCAGATAAGATGGAAACAAACTTCTTTTTCTTTACTTTCCCCCATCAGAGCTTTGGGAGGTGAAGGGCGGGTGAGCGGTGGCAAAATACTTGATTTATTTTGTTCCGTCATCAGCTGATTGGGAATAACTAACCTCCACTTTACCGCTGATGGCCACTGAGACGTTATGTTTATTTAAAAATCTCAGAGAAGTGACAGTGAGTGGAGTCAGTGGTGTTTGTGCACAGAACTGAACTTAGTTAGCCATATCAAACCCATTTTTCTCCCCATGAGTCCCTAAGTGGCTTAATCAAGGCTGTGTTACTTGATTATTTTACTCACCCAGGGCTTCCAAATTGTTTCCAGCTTAGAACTAGATTGTAAGATATTTATGCTGCACGTGAATGTTATTTAGTCTGTGTTTACATATTAATGTTCACATCAAAATACCAGATTCACAAACTCCATGATCAGTGCACCAGTTATATTTTACCAGATAAAATCAGCTCAAATTGCTTGATAGATGATAAATAATGTAAATCTTCATTGCAAAAGCTTTCCAGTGAGCATGTGCTCAGTTAGTTTTATCTCTGCGCCAGTCTGTTCTTACTGTTTGAAGACATCGGCATCATCAGAGAGGATAACTGCAAACATCTCCCCTCACACCCCTCTGATCTCAATTATTCATAAATTCACCCAAAGAGATTTATATCCACCATCCACCCTGTAATCTCTCTTATGTGTGTCCCTCAATTCCCAGTTGGTCTTACAAAGAAATGAGATCTAACGAAACACACTCACATGACTGAACTGTGGCTCTTGCTCATCGTACAGTATTACTGTACTCCTTTTGCACTATTCATAAAGTTTAGATACTTTGTCAAAGGAGTTTTTTGTGGGGTCGTGTAAAAATGCTTATGAGCAGTCAGTATCCTACCTGCGACAGTCAGAACAAGTCTATTCTGTTGAATCAGAGGGAAACAATGAAACTCTTAAAATATTACATGCCTTGGATGAATGAGAATCTACACCAAATTCTGCAGGATGCWTTAGCAGCCTGTGTGCACTCATTCACTACACAAACATACAGTTCAGCTGTTTTTTAAAAAAAAAAAACATACAGTATATAAACTAAAAAAAATGGTTTGCTCAAACTGCTAAACGCTGTTGGTCAGATTTATTTACCATGAGAAAAGTTTTCTTATTCTGTAAACTAATTTCAGACTGACTGCTGTCTACTGCAGGTAGGGTTGCCAACTCAGCCCCTGCAAAACAGGGAACAGCTCTACCGGGGGCGGGGCTTAATGTGTCAATTCAATAATGACATATCGCGATACATACATATTCAATATCAATAGAAAACACGTCACTGGTTATAACTGCTAAGGGCTGATAACTTTCTGTTAAAATAAGCTAAGAYCTTTTAGCTAAACAACATCAGGAAAGCTAAGATTAGCCTTCAAAATAAAAGCTTCAAGCTGTTAATAGACAACACATGGCCACTTAAAAAAATAATYGCTTGCGCTTTATTTTGAAATGTGTAGACCAAGGTTTCTTTCTCCCTCTTGATGGCACATTCAAGCGATAGAGCACTTGCTTGCTGGACCAGTCCACCACCGTAGGGTTAATATGAAATTAATTATTGATTCAGGATGCTGTTACACTGAAATGAGGTGTCTAAAAACAGCGAAAAGCTCGCAGCTAAACAAGGTAAGCTAGCAGAAAACCTCTGGAGTAACATGCAGTAGCAGTTTCATGTTTTGCCTCATAACTGCTTAAAAAGAAAAAAAGAATGATGTGGCGTGAAAGGAAAAAAATGATGCAACAACTCAAGAGAAAATTGTGGATAAAAGAGGAAATGTCATATCAGTTTGGCAGGATTTCAGATATTTTAAATTCGACAAGAGTCAGACCAATGTTATTGAAAAGTAATCAATAATTATCAATAACGATTGATATGAAATGCTTTTATCCTGATAAATTTTTCAGACATGTCACCCAGCCCTAACCTAACTACAGGTAAGATGCTGACTACTCATAGCTACTCCAGACAATCCCACATCGAAAGATAAAAAAACTCTTTTAAAACCTTTTAATAAGCATCTGTAATCACTTCTTGTCTGTTTTCAGTTAGATAATTTTAATTTATTTCTTTTTCTCTCTAATTTCTCACCATTCTCTCCGTCCATCAGTCATAAAAAAGGCAGAGAAATTTCCCCTCAGTCGCTCAGACCAGATTCAGCTCTGCGAGCCGCCAGTGCAGCGACTGTAACCTAACAGAATGTAAATAGAGCTGAGTTTTTCACATTACTTCACCGCTTATTTTTAGTAGCTGAACAAGAGCAGGCAAGGGTGTGCCTTTTTAAAGCTGCAAGTTCAAGTCTTATCAGCTGAATACACAGAAAAAAAAAAGGATAGAAATTATAAATCAAACACAACAACAATGATCCAATAAAGGAAGTGATGTGTTGGTTTATAGTTGAAGTTTTTACTGTAACTGGCAAACAATGTTGGAGCAGTTTTTAAAGGAAAGAATGTTGCCTTTTTTCCTTACTGTACTCCACAATAACTCAAGAAGTTAGGCATTTTTCTTTTAGCTCCAAACAAGTTAAGCCTAATATGTCGTAATATGTGGTTCTATATTTACTCTGCATTAAGAGATGAGCAACAACCCTCAAACTTCTGTCACTTGGATTACCCCCCCAGTTAAAGGTAGATTAGTGTTTTTGCTATTGCTCAAACTGTTAAAAATGTGCTTTTGCTTTGTTTTCTCACAAATCTGTGTCACTTTAGCGAGTGCAGAGTTCGAAAGTTTTCAGAGTCTATCTCCTGTCATCCCATCGTTTAACTTTGGAGACATTTTAATTTTAAAATGGCCGCCACAGCAAATTAAACTTAGCAAACACAAAATGGACTTAAACGCAGTTTACTTTATAGATGTTGAGCTAAACGTTGGTGTGGGATTGGCTGGGAGTCATTCTGACACATAACTGAACTGAATATATGAGGTCTATTTTTGAAACTTTGCCGTTAACTGTTATAGTCTGCCTGTTTGTTAGCAAAATTATTTATGAACTGGGTTTTTTTATTTGTTATTTATTTATTTTTTGTTTTGTTTTATGAAATTACACCTGTCTACAACAGGGCTATTTAATAAAATTGCTCCAGGAGCCACAGAAAAGAACAGAACAAGTATTACAGTGAAGCCCCGATTTTTGCAGGGGTTACCTTCTTAGACTATTAGTTTTGTTTTGTTCGTTTTTCAGGGGGAGGTCATTAGAGGGGTGGATGGAAGTCTACAAACATTTGGCTCGCACTATTCCATTGACATACGCTCTGTGCTGCTCCTTTTGTAACGCCTGCACAGGTGAGCTGCATACAGGAGTGCAGCAGGCCTTAAAGGGTTCGATCTAAACAGTGCATTCCAAACCTGCGGATCAGCATGTTGGCTTGACCATAGATCAGACTGTACGTCTGTAGACGTCTCCGTCACCTGACATGTCTGCAGTCACGTCATACCTCAAGTGTTCACATTCATCAGTGATGTGCAGCTTGTTACCTGACAAAGAAATCAGGGAACATCAGCTTGGAGTCCTCTCTGCTTCGCACAATCATGATGGTATTTTTCTTAGAATTATATTTTGTATCAGAGTCTCCTTTGTTTTCGCTCTTATAGGCCATCAGTATAAGGATAAAACAAAAATTACTGAATCCTCAGTAATGATCCTGTTACCATTACTACAGTCGTTTAAAAGCATTGACAAATAATGCATGTGCAACACTGAATAAAAAGGCTTCTGCTGTGTCTCACCATTTGAAACGGAAAGGAACTGAATCAGTTTCCCCATTTTACATACGTTGATTAGCATACTAAAAAACACTCTTAAATATTAACTAACATGAGATCTTATATAATTTATAAGGTCTGATTAAAACTATAACTCTGTCCCTTAGCGTAAACAATTAAATTTAAAATTTGACATGAAAGGCAACAGAAAATAAGTCTTTGGTTTTTAATTAGGTAATACATATTTTATCACAGAGCATATTTAATAGTGGCTTTCACTCTCTAATATGCAGTTTTCCTCCGAGTCGCCCCTCTGTTCACTTCAGGAAATGTATTTTTCCAAATTCCTCTCCAGTATGTTTAGTTCCTCCCTGTTCTCACAAGTCAAAAGTTGATGGTGCTGGTCAGAAATTCCCAAGCATTTCTTTTTCTGCTTGCAATCTTTTTCTTTTACAGACATCCCCAAACGATTACATAAGTCCTTGTATAAATGCAGCTTTGAGAAATAGATGACTCGGCAATAACTGCAGCCGATGCTCATGTTTGCACCAATTAGTTTCTGTACTCTGTGAGCAAAATTAAGATTTTTTTTTTTTACGTGCAAAGATAGATTAAAGCAGTTCAAGTCAATGCGTTTGTCTCTGTGGGTGTGTGCACGTCTGTGTGTGCATACGTGTGCGTCCGTGGTTGATTTGCTAAATCGAGCATGTTCGTCGCAATCACTGAACTTGATGAGTCATCGTTTTCCACCGAGGTTAGCTGTTACCCTCTGAACAGTGAATTCAGAAAGCCTGAGACGTACACAAACACACACACACACACACACACACACACACACACACACACACACACACACACACACACACA
>NW_013952409.1:4438920-4455442 GCF_001266775.1 Austrofundulus limnaeus | reverse complement strand
CACACACACACACACACACACACACACACACACACACACACACACACACACACACACACACCAGCTACGTCACCCCAACAGGTTTACAGGCGAGTGAGAACGATATAAAGAGTGTTTTTGAATTGAGCCGTCAATAAACAGCAGCTTTCTTTCTCTTTCCTGTGGTGCTTTTTTGTGCACAGCTCTGAGGACGCACACGCTTGTGCTCGGCCTTGTCACTGTCCAAACAGCCCTTCTATAGTCAGAGGCTCCAATGAAGTGGATCAGCTCCAGCTAAGACACCCTTTCACACTTCCTTCCTTCCTTCCTCCGAACACAGAGGCCTGGGGGAGTCGCAGGGGAGTCAGGATGACCGGATGCGCCCTGATCAGACAGACACAGACATGAGGACAGGAGGATGCTGCCGCTACTGTGGACCTTGGGCTTGGGTTTTCTTCCCATCCGGACCTGCAGGGAGGGTGACATCATCCCTGTGTTGTTGGGGCCGCAGGAAGGTGGAGGCGTGGAGGCCAGTRGAGGGTATGTGTGACGGCATGTGGACACGAAAGGAAGCACAAGCGTTGATCAGAAGGAACTTATCTTTGACCGTGTCCATGAAGGCCTGCAGGAAATGTTGCTTTGCCAAACAGGAAGTACTTTTTTTTTTCTAATTGCAATAAAAGCATGAACAGGATTTTCTCTCCCTGTAGAGAAAACCAAATTAGAGTTAGCAGGTGCATGTTCCTCACACTGGATAAGCCACATGTGAGGAAGTTTTAGGCCAGGCCGTACAGCGGGTTCTGTGGAGCTGATGGTAGCGTCACTGTGCTCTTCAGTGTCGCTTATCTCCTGTAGAAGACAACCATTTCCTCCCACTTTCTCTGGGGGAAGAAAAGCAATGACGTCAAATACTGTAGCTAAAAAGACCAGAAGAAAGATGAGAGGATCTCAATACTGTTAATTTTTTCTCCCCACCGCTTTTGTTTTTTGTTTTTTTGTTGAGGAGCTTCCAGCGAGTGGCAGCTGTGCTCTGCTGCTGTACACGACTTCAGTGAAAACATCGCTGCCCTGCGTCTATTCACCCCATAGAAATGCCAGCTCTGGTCATCAATTCTGAGCCTTGTGCTGTCACTGTGGGCCTCTGCACACAGCAGCTGGCTGCAGGAAGACAAGCGCTCTTCCACAATCTGTCCAAAGATCAGCTGCATCCAGCTGTCCAGCACCAATCCCACCATTCAGAGCGCCGCCTCTGCTGCTGCCTCTGCTGAGGAAGACCTCTCTGTTGTCACTGGTCTCTGCTGACTGTCCCCTTCACCACACTTTCTTTTTCACTTCTTCCTTCCTACATTTTCAGCTGCACAGCCACATCCGCCCCTTGAGCTGCAAAGAAGGCCCCATATGTCCGCCTGGGCTTGCTTTCAGTCTGTCTCTTACTTTCTTCCCAAGTCAAATTGTCCATCTGTCTCTCCATTTACCAACTTTTTGTCCACTATTTTTCCATTGCTCTCTCTCCCCCAGCCATTCTCCTCCTGTCCTCCATGCTGTGCTTCTTAGATTAACTTTCGCTCTTTTTCTGCAATTGTCCCCTTTCTTTCTGTCCGCTTCATCCTCGTCCCCTCCGTCTCATTTTGTGGTAACCATTCCTCATTTCCTTCTTTGTTGGTTGCCATGTCTCAGTTTCTCCGCTCTTTTCTCTACAGTTCTGTTCTCCCTTTTTTTTGCCACTTACTCTTATTTCCGCACAATTTCCATCTCATTCTTTGTCACTCTGCTGCAATCTAAACTATGCCCACCCCCCTCCAACCCCGCCCAAAATGTCACAATACTGTATCTTTTCTTCACCCTTTTCTTTAGAGTCTGTCCCCCTTTCTGCTGCATTTTTTTCACAGGTGTCTGTAAGGCGGGGATTTACATTTTCTCAGGACAGGCAGCCCGTGGAGAGAGGCCTGCTGGCAGATCAAAGGCCCCGGCTGTAAAACAATCTGAAAGAGTCCGGCATTAGCATCCATCAGGGTACCTTGAAAGCTCCCTGATCAGCAGAGAGGGAAGCTGAGGGCCCCCCAAAGTGAAAGCCCAGACTGGAAAGGGGTGGAGGGAGGGTGGGTGGAGAGAAAGAGAAAGGAGGAAGGAAGGAAAATTCCTATAATGACTTACAAATGTTATTTCTCTATTTGTTTCATCATCAGTCTCACACATGAACTTTTGCGCTCTGGTGTTATATCACCTTTATTGTTTTATCCTGATRTGATCCATGCTTGTTCCTGCTAAGTGCACTTATTACAAGTTTGATTTCAGAAGTAAAGTGCAAAATGTAAAGAAAACAGAAGAAAGACTTAAATTAAAAGAAAAGTAAGTCTGTATCCTTCTCACTGATCTTTGTAAGAGAATTCCCCCCAAGAAATCAGATTTATAAACACTAAAACATCTACACTGAACTCTTTTTTTTTTTTTCAGGAAAACATTCCAGCATGTTTCACACAAATCTATGTCAAGTTTATTGTTTTCATATTTGCATTCAGATTAATGTTACCACTTACCTCTTTCCAGCACGAGCATCATCACACAGAGTCATTTAGGCTGCACCAATTACTGATTACAAATAATTAAAATAAGGAAAATTAATCTTCTGTTCATCTAACCCACAGCAGACCATCATCAATTCATCCAAGTTCAGTGAAATCTTTAATGCAAAAAGGTTGATCAGTAAGACCTCTCATAAACATGGTACCATTTTTGRAAATGTTTTCATTCACAAGAAAACACCAATAAGACGTTGCAGTACCTATGCCAGGCCTGTATGTGGCACTGTAATGATTCTGCAATACATCAAAAACCAAGGAGTTGAGCACATAAAACTTACTCGCTGTGTGTAAAAATGTAAGTATAATCATAAAAAAGGGAACAGCGTTGGGTCAAAGGTCAGATTCTGAAGTAATTGTTTTCAAAAGTAGAGTATTTCGCTAATTCATGGCGGAAGCAGGGTCTATATTTCCGCTTGGCTGTTGTTTACAATTTTGAGGATACACCATTGCTGATTATCAAAGCCTTTTTCATTTAAATTTGGCGCAGATGGCCACACATTGGAGGTATATATACAGTAAGGATGTTTTAAAAAGCAGCAAGGACAAATCTTTAACCGTGGCTCACCCGTTGCTGCTCACGGACTGAGTAGATGACGTTAAGCTATGTCCCRATGTTGCTACTACTGCTGACAATACCTCGTCTTTCCCYGAAGAAACAYACATGCAAAATCATAAATGTCAACCRTTCTGGAAGTAAAATGTTCATAAGCCCCCCAGAATTGTGATAATTTTATAGAAGTATTGTGGTTATTCTAAACATACAATTCACTAGGTGCTAGTTCACTAGTAGCTTTTAGAGATGAACTGGAGGGTTTCATACAGCTTCAGTCATTTTAAATAAATGATAAACAAAAATAAACTACCTCTAATAACTTTGTTAGCATATTTTTTATTTAAGCAAACCAGACACTTTTATAGCCCCTGGGCGCTAAGCTCCTCATCTTTTAATCCTGCCGTGATGTAAACAAAATATTTTAGCACGTATTTGAGAAGAAGATTGTTCATTATTCCGAGTTTACTCAGAACTGAGAGTTAAAATAAGCCATTTATATAGTTTTTCCAGCATGCGGCTACAAACCATAGGCTTAATATTTCTTTCTTAATATTTCTAACATGCTAAGAAACAACCAGGCTAACAGTGGCTAGCGCCGACGCTAACGCCATTCATCGTAGGCTATCATTTAGTAAAGGCAAAGAACTGCATGATTAAATAACCAAAGGGGACACACAACATTTGAGTTTAACTCACCAGACAGGCACAGATTCAGTGTTTTAGTTGATATTGCTGGAATCTGTCTGACTCACAGTGGTTCGGACGAGACGCCTTTGGTGATCAGTCTTAGCCCAGATAGAGCTCTGGATCGGAGTGAATATCCGTGGGATTTTTATCGATAAAATGCAAAAAAGCAAGCAAACTCTCTTCGGTGGGTTTTTCAGATTTAAAGAGATTTTAAACCATGTTATTTTACGATCCTACTTTGTCGGCATAAAGTGCAGTTTGTAGGGCGCTGAACATGAACATGCCTTTACTACTTCTTGTTCCAGCCAAAATGTTTCTAAAGCATTTCTCAAAAACACGAGTGGCATTTCACAGTTTTTTTCACTCTGGAACTCCTGAGACCCTGCGTTATTACAATTGAAGCAATGTACCATGTCAGTAAAGATGAAGTACTCATTTGAGGACACTGGGAATATAATTTTGTTACTAATTGTGCCATGAGGTTGGGTAAACCTGTGAATATTTAGAAGAGTTTACAAAAGTAGTTACTGTAATTGGTATATTTGGTCACAAATTTTGTTAAACAAATCTGGAAATATTTGGAAGAGTTCACGTCCGTAAATAGTTCTTGCAAGTGGTGCAGTTTTTCGACCAMTAAATTATACCAAGGATGTTCTGATCAAATGCTCGGCAGTTTCTTGCCATAATGTCATGTAATATGTTCTTCAAACTGAGTAGTAATCTGAAAGTTGTCATTGATGATGACTGATTTTGCTCTAGTTAACAGCTGGCTGCTGTATTACCAAATATATAGGAAAATAGTACCTCTAGAAAGGCAATCATGAAGTTTCTCAAGTTCTGCATGGTAATTGCTTTGGTATTCCTCAACAAATGTGACATTTTGAGACCCAGTGTCCTCATATGAGGACACCATTTATTTATTTATTTATTTATTTATTTATTTATTTATTTATTTATTTATTTTTGGGCAAACCCACTTCCTGTACCACGACAGAGTCTAGTAATTATATTTATTAGGTCTGACTAATTCCATGTATCTTGGAGGAAGAAAAAAATGCACATAAAAAAAGCTTAGGTCTCAGAAGTTAGGTATTCCTAAAATGCTGTTTCTGTGTGAACGCAAAGCTGAAACAATAAAAACATTTTTACATTACCTGTTATGAACCAGAATTAATTCCTCCTGCAGAGAAAATAATCCCAAACCAATCAGCAAACATCCATCTATATGTAAAAGTGACTTTGGTGTTAATGTTTAGAAAGTAAAACTCAATAAAAATCCTTGATTATGAGGTTGGTTTGTATCTGCTTTTTCCTCTTTCACAGCAACGTATCATGAAACTAAATGYCACAAACGTAAAGTCAGTCTTAAACAGGATCAATGAAAGCCACACAATCACTCACTGGAGTTTTTCTTTTTATTGTGCAGCTTGCTGACATGTGTTGAGTCTGATGTGTGCAGGGCCAGAGCTGCATGCCACTGTCTCCGTTCAGTAATGGATGTCCCATTTGTTGAGGATACACACTGTTACACACACACACACACACACACACACACACACAGAGAGACACACTGACAGACAGACTGTTAGTGGCAGAGTTCAGCTTGGCTGTCCTGTCCACCCGAGGATGAGTTCCTTCTCTGTTTGGGGAAAGGGATGTGATCTCATTCACTAAAAATCCAACCCTTGTATGTCGCTTGCCACTCATGACTTAATCCAGACTTCTTTGTCCAGAGCGCCCTCCCCAAACCCTCTTCTCTTCTTACTTTCTCCGTCCTCCTGTCACTTCCTGTATCTCTTCAACCTACCCATCTGTCACTCAATCCATTTTCTGGTCATTCATTTATTTAATTTTTTTCTGCAAACGCCGTCATGTTTRTAGTCTTATGTTTCACCTGGTATATCTTAGTTTAAATGGACTAAATCAGTGAGCTGAAAATGATACTGTTAAAAAAAATTAAGCAGTTTGTTTCGAATTTTGTTGCAACAGGCAACATTGCTAATGAAAATATTTTGAGTATTACAGTCCTGCAGTAAAGCTTCATTAAGAAAGCTCATTTGTTATTGCAGATTTAGATTATTTAAAAATAATACTACTAATTGGGGAGCAACAGTTTACTTTCTCCAAAGGAGGTGCCCAACCAATAAAGTTAGAGAAGACATGGAGGTAGTAGGAGGATGACTGACTGAGGAAGGAACAGCTGAAAGAAGAAAATTCAAAATAATGTCAAAATTAATTAAAACGGAGGAGTTTGTTTTCACGCTTCACCTTCTGTTAATAAATGTGTTTTGATCAGGGCGTCATTTTAAAGAGCTTTTTGATGAAGCTGTTTTAGCCGTTTCGGCTGATTACATGCCAAAATCCTTCACTCTGCGTGGGTTGGGAGCAGCGCAGACAGAAAAATATGTGCTACTGTTCGTTGTGCATTAACCCTAAAAAGGAAGGTGTGCAGATTCAAAACTTTTTACTGTAGGTGTAATTCACGATAAACAGATTTATTTTAGTTGATCCCATAAAACATAATCATGTCTTAAAATGCAAAAGCTCTAAAGATTGATATCAAGTGGCTCAAATAAATTTCTTGGCTTTTATAAAATAGCATCAACTTGAATTTTTACCACAATTTCTTCTACTGTAGATTCACTCATTTTGATTGGATCTAGTTCCTGTGTTTGACTAATTTAAGTCAATATTTTGTTGTTTCGCGTCTTCTTTTTAGTTTCAGTAATAAATAAATGTTACTCTGATTTCCATTTGGTACGCCAAGAGGAAGACGAAGAGGCTCTAAATGCGTGTTCTGTTTTTTTTCCCTTTTTAAACTTAGTGTGTTTTTATAAGACTTCTTCTGTAGTTCTGTGTCCCGTGTGTAATTCAATACTGTCCTATAATCTTGATGTACGTTCTGACATGTTCATTTGCCATCACTGAACTGCCGCTTGATGCCGGCGATCCCTGCATCCCACCAGCAGCTCCTGAGTTCGTCACTTCCTCCACGTYCTGTCAGGGCAGCTGTCTGCAGGGAACAAGTTATCGTGACACGACGTCATCGCTCCAGACAGAATAAGGAAGAGGGACCTGATGGGCTTTATGGCTTCTGGTTTTTTTTAGAGACATTGAGCTAATCATTCCAAATAGTACTCATTCCACWGAATCTAACAGTCTTACATGAGACTGTGCCTAACGTAATTTACAAGATGTGACCAAGTAGCTCTAACTCCGTGTCTTTTCATAATGAAATGATTTTTGTTTTCCCTGAAACATGTTTTTGTTGTTTCTTAGCATCAATCTGCTGATCCCCCTCCTCTGATTCTAAATTATATCAACCCCCCATCAAACAAGCTGATTAAAATATGCCACTGTTTTTAATCTCTGAATGAGGAATAAAACATTTTAATTAACAATAATCAAACCAGTCTAACAACTTGTTGTTTATTACTGTTTTTTTATTTTATTTGGAGGTAATAAAAAGAAACGTGTTTTCTCCACCTTCCTGTCTAAATTATTTCTAATCATCTTTGTTATCACGTACCAGCGACATATTTTGCTGCAAATCCTGAAGAACCTTGACTTTTTGGTATCAGAGCTGTGTTGACCACACATCGTACCCTCATCAGGGCGCAGATTCCACTGAGGAATGTCTCTCACATCAGTCTTATCAACTGTTTGCTCTGTTTTGTCTGAGGGGCATCCGAAGAGGGCTTAGCGTTACAAATGATAGGTTTTTTAGAAAACACCTTTTTCTTCTTCGTTTACTCATCCTCTTAATCTGATTCTCTAATTCCATTTAGCACATTCTTTTTTCTGCATTTTTTTTACTGTTCTTTTTTTTTGCGAATGCAGACTAAACAGCTATTTTTATATGTAATGACACTTTCTATAGATGCAATGCTATTAGGAATATTTGAATTCTGATTTTGTTGTGTGTACGTATACATAGTTGACACAGGAAGTWAACAGGATTTGATGCTTCATTGTGAAAAAAAACATAGCATTCCTTGAAGGWATGTGTCTCACCCTCATGCCAGAGTTTAGGAAAATTGTTAATTATCAAATTTCAGCTAATTTTGTAAACATTTTTGCACAAACTTGTAATTTTGCTAGATGTGTTGGCATTTGGAGTATTTGTTGTGAATGACTCGCAGCCACTAAAGTGACTAAATGTATCTAATATCTGTAAATTTCACTAAGTTGTAGCTATTTTTGTGCAGGATAAGTTTGATTAACCTGAACAGAGGTGGTTATTTTAAAGTGCCTGTGACGTGCATATCCTTCAAATACAAAAAGTAAAAGAAAACAGCTTTATATTTTAGAAACTTGACACAATAGACATGATATTACCCATTTTGTCACACAACTGACATATTTTTGTTTGAATTTGGCTCAATCAAAGTGAAACAGGAAGTGACATCAAAGGGGAACTCTTTAAGAAAATGAACTCTCTGGTCTTTGTTTATTGACACAATACTGTATTATTCAAACTCTGACTCTTCTTCATCTCTCTGATAGTGATTCAAAATAATCTAAAGAAACATCAGATTCTTCTCTACAGTTTGTTTACATGCAGACATTCCCCTTTGACATCACTTCCTGTTACTGCAAATGTGATTTTTTTCAACAACTGTTCATTTCAGCAGCATATGTTTTTTGGCAGTGATATCAATGTTATTTTTCCAAAAATGCATTCTTATTTATGACAAAAAAAATTTCATGTCATAGGTACTTTAAAGTGTGTTGACTCCAAGTGTTAATGAGTGGTAGAGTCTAGTCAACTGATACAGCACTTCATGAAGTATTTTGCTAACAGGTAAAGCCAAAATGTGGTTGACTATTTAATTCTTATAGTAACTTTGAGTTTTAAATAAGTTTCATTTAAGAAAACGTTTCTTTTATTATTTTTGCAGCACCTTTCAAGAGTTCATTAAGCCTTTTTGATTRGACTCTGATTGGAACAAGGCCTTTATTCTTTCAAAGCGCTGCGAGCCAATACCTTGTTACTATTTTCCCAGGCCTACCTCCTGCAGCACCCGTACCGCTGACCCGTAACAGCCAATTGATTTATCCCCGATTGTTAGGAGGCCTCTAGCATCTCAATTGGCTCCATATGAGAATGGTGCAAAGAGGTCATCTATACCAATCATTTTCAGTGGCTCATTATTTCCAAACCAAACAGCTCAAAGACCCAATTTCCTACCGCACTGTTCATAAAAGTGACAGATGGCCAAAACCTGGAAAAGCTTTTCTATAACTGTTAACTTTAAAGGGGACACACAATGCTCTTTAGTATTTTAAATGTTAGACTTCTCACTTCTCTCCCACGTTCACCAGCTCTTTTCATATTTTCCAAGGTGAATAATGTGAAAGGAGACTTCAGCGTTTAATAGCTTTAGTCTATATTCCACTCAGTTCAAAGTTTTTTCCTGTTCACATGGCCCTGAATGTAGATCTAGCACACAAATGTTTGCCAGGTAGTTTGTTTCCCTCTAAAGGTTTGCTCTACCTTAACCCTGGGACAGAACTCAAAGTCACACTGATAGACAGAGACCAAGACAAGGTCTCCTTTCATCCCCCCAGACCCACCACTCTCTGGTATTCAGGGTCATCTATAGTCACTTGAGCAAGCCTGCACCCCTCCGTGGCTGACTATGAGGGTCTTTTCTTGCTGTGGAAGTGCCTGTGTGATAAATGTGTGGCTTGGTACAACAGCTTAGAATAAGAATTGGCTCAGCCTTTTCTACTCCCTGTTTCTGACACAAGTGTGGTTTCCTCATATCTTGGCTATTTTTCATGAATGACCTCTTTCATTTTTCCCCCCAACCTCCAATAATACCACACTAAATAAAAATGTAGGTCCTTTTAGGATTTCTGTATGCTAACCTGAGGTGTAAGATTGTGGGTGGGCAGATAGATGGTTTTAATATTGGTTCAAACAACTATCCTCGTCCGTGTGATTTTCATTCATTCACTTTTTACTCCCACAAACCACTTTTTTTAGGTTTGCAGACGATCTTTTTTTTCCCATCAGCATTCGCTCAAACAATTTGACACGTGTGACAAAACTGTCATTTCCTACTTAAGCTTAGTCTGACAGGGAGTTGTGCAATTTCCACATTTTTTATGGTAAACCGTCGTCCACTACATCCAGCTAATTCTCTTGAACTACTTTCAGTTCATTCATTGAAACACCACTTCAGCCACCAATTCATCTTCTGAAAACAAGGAGCCTAACCCCCATCCCTCTCATCTATCTTTCATCCTGGCTCAGTGGCCCTCCCATATTGGCCTCTAATCTCTTCCTTGTGTTTCTGAAATGTCGGTGCGGAGGAGCGAACATGTACTTGCTCGCTATGGATTTCCCTTGGAATGCATGGTGTTCACCGTGCGTACGTTGCCTGTTTTGATAGGAGGTGATTATGGGGTATTTATTTTCCTACTGGGTGTGGGAACCCAACCTGTTGGTACACTACATTGTGAAGTGAGTTCTTGTGAAGTTGTGAGTCATACAAGTTGACACACATTCTAACAATTAGGTTAGCTGGGTTTAGATCCCATCCCTAAAAAACATTTAGGTCTGCACCAAAAACCGCCTCGGGTTCTTTGTTGACAAAAGAAAATGGAAGTAAAAACCTGCGTCGGTGATCTAAATAACAAATAGTCGTTGTTAAACCAGATAGAATTTCTTTTTCTCTTTTTTTTTCTTTAGAATGTGAATATATTTCTTCTCATGCGGGGGCTTGTTGCATGCATGTTGATTGTATGAGTTCACATTTAAGCACGTGTGTACAGGAGGGAGGCCCTCTCCTGTTTGTTTGTGTTTCAAGGGAAAATAACCCTGAAAAGTCACAGGGGTTAAGCCCCAACTATCAGAATGATTGGTGAATGGTGGTGTTCTATGATTGAAGCTTAGTGGAGGAGGGGTCAAAAAACAGAGAGAGTGAATGATGAAGGGAGAGGAAAAAAAACAGGGAGGCCCCCCGCACAATTCCCTCGACGTTGGGTCATTCACAGACACAGGAAATGCTTGACCTCACACCCTGAGAAATGTCCACAGCAGCCCATTTGTGTTAAAGGTGTAATTGGGCATAATTAGAAGCTGGCAAAGACAGAAATGTAGATGGACTTGCGCGCCGCACATGCCTGCCTCTCTCCGGCGGACTGAGACAAACAGGAGCCGAACTCGCTCTAAATCCCAGCTCCGAATGAGCAAGTAAAGAACTGCAAAACAACAGTTTCCTTTGGGCCCAGCTCATTTGCTCCCCGTGTTGTGTAATCACAAACTCTTATTCTTTTGTCGCTCTTCTAAACAATAAATACCGGCATCAATTAAACGGCTGCGATGCAGACGTGCGTAACGTGTTCGAGAAACGAGAAGTCTTAATCTTTATAAGTGAAATTAGCTCTTGGGTCTGACCCTTCACCTTGACATCAACTTTGTTCCTCTTTCTGCTGGACTGCAGCTCACAGGAGCAGGATCTGCTTCTCCACAGATAAACCTCCTCAGCCCTCCCCGGTTTTTGTTTTCCTTCTCTGTAATGTCTGTCATACGCTGCCTGGAGTCTGTTGAGCAGCACATGTATGTAAAACATGGACGCCTCGCGTGAACTCACTAAAAGGAGCCAGCTGTTTTCTCTCAGAGCTGAGGCAGGAATGTCCTTTCATTCATAAGAAATAAACCATCGACCCGCATGCTGGGGTTTCAGTGAGAGTAAGGGCTGTCAGCCATTGATGTGATGGGGGGGTTGGTGCAGGGAGCTGAAGGGTAGGTGGGTGGGCTCAGGCTTGGGAATGAAAATGTATGGAGCATAGTGTAGATCTCTGGCTATGTTACACTGCAGGTCTTAATGCTCAGTTTTTTGATGATTTATTCAAAACGCGACCGCCATCAGACTCCAGTGTGAACTCTCCGCAGCGCTAATACGACCCACATGTGCAGAAGATGACCTGACATCATGTTCAAAAAAAAGCAAGAAATCGTTTCTCAATAGCCGAGAGTCCAGACCCTCTGTACGAAGCAAAGCAAAGAAGAAGGCRCTGTTTTTGACCTGGCTAGCTGCTCTGGTGCAGCATGTATTTATGGAATGAGAGCAACATGTTAAAATAAAATATTGATCCAGTAAATTTAGTATTAATCAAGTCAAGTCAATGTTACAATCGTATTTCTGTGGATTCTCAGTCATCCAGGACATGGAAACTTAAAAGAATGAATGCTATAGCTGAGGAAAAAAAAGCCAGTTAAATCTCTCTTTCCTCCATTTTTGTAGTTTCCTCTTTGTTTTGTTGCTTTTTGCACATGCATATGTTCCAGAACCGGCTGTGTGGTGACGTCCCACCTTACAAAGTGGAGACTGACACCCATTGGATTTGCTTTATTGTTTTATATTTTAATCATTCAATTTTGGGACATTTTAAATTGATTCTGAATCGTTGGAAATGAGAATCATAATTCTGATGTAAATTGATTTTTTTTGGTGCACCCCTCACCTCTCACCCCCACCTCACTGATGCAGAAGTCAGATGAAATKYGACATGAGTGTTCAGACTGCAGTCGCACTAAAAAACATCAGATATGTATCTGATTTAGTACCACGTACTGTAAAGACTTGTGTTGGATTTGAAAAAAACTGGATTTGTCACGTTCAGACTGTCAGGAATCAATCTGAAATGGGCCACATGGGGATAAAGTAATCGTTTTGTGTCGTATTTACCTTCAGTGTGAATGTAGCCTCTGAGAAACTGATGTTGGGAGGAAGTATTCGTTTTTATAGTTCAAAAGTCTTTGTTCTGATCAAACAAGTCGAACTGCATCAATCAGTACTCAGAGTACATCTCTGGGATGAGTCTTATCTCATGATTCCCTAAATTTTAGCTTAATACATTTAAAATGTGTCATTTTTGTGCCGTTTGACTGTGACTGCCATCTTGAACTCGAATGAGTCCAACGATTATGTACTTCCTGTCTTGAGGTGGGTTGTATTTGATTTGATGGTCGTGTTGGAGGTATGTCAGCAGCAAACACGTACATGAACACGTCTAAACCCTGAAACACAACAGAGGGTCGAGACCACCGCTTTTTCCTATTAAAATAAATGTTTTGACTACTTTCTGTCTGGACCAACCGTGCGTCTGGAAATGTTCTGGCGGAGCAGGGAAGAGGGATGGACGTCGGGGTCTGTGGGAGAGCAGGGAGGGGGTTAACAGGAAAGTCAGAGAAGTCAGTGATCACTCAGGAGGTCTGGAACTCTGACCTCTGACCCCATAGCGGAGCGGATGCCACCATGGTGAAAATGTGAGAGGTGAGGTATGTGAGCCCCCTGAGCCCTGGCGGAAACCGTTCCCCCCCACACATGATGAATGAGATGTTAGCATTGACACAAATTGGTCCATAATAATGACACGAAACTGCTAAGCACACAGAAACAGAGTGACAGAGTGGAATTACAAAGTRAAAAACACAGCAGACCGAAGAAGAGAAGAGATGGAGGAGAGAAAGTAGAAGAAATGATGAAAAAGTCCTGCAGGAAAAGCTTTACCTTATCCAGTCAGGAAGGGGGGAGGTAGATTTATGACGGAGAGGTCTTTGGTGTTTTCTCTCCACTCTCCWGAACGATGGGATTGCAGACAGCCTCGGTGCTCGGGGGCCACACAGACTTGCCGAATGTTAGCTTTGCATTCTTGCATGTATCTCTTACTGCTTCTCTTTTCCTCTTTTCCTCAGCAACCCTTCAGTTTGCATCAGTCTCCTGAACAACACAACATGCATCCTTCTAAAAATAGATACTCAGATCTCATGCAGAACCTGAAAAAAACTGTGGCATCCCTTATTATAGCTTCAGCMTGACATAACGTGTTGCTGCATGCCTTTTCCTGTCCGTCGACCCAAACAAAGCATCCCTCTGTGTTTTAGGAAACACGTGTATTAGATTAGGCATGTTCGGAGGCGAGGGTGACACTCCTGTCGGTAATTGAAATGTGGTTATGAATGAGCTAACATGATTACAGAGGTAAGGGGCTGCAGAGAAGAGGGGAAGGTGAATGTCACCCTGTGATGTTCGGCTGTTTCCTTATTCCACAGTGGACATTCCAGAGTTAATGGAACATGAATGAGTCTGCCGCCTCCATGCAAGTAGGGAGTGMACACAGGTTAAGTTTATGTGTACGCCTCACTCCTGTCCCCCCTCAACTCTAAAGGTAGAAAACTGCTTTGATACTGTGGAATTACACTAAACAGAAACACAAAAATAGATCCTGCTGATTTGGAAGAACTCAACTCTTGGACTTCAATTAGATGAGAACAAATAAACTGAACGTCCTACTTTAAACTGGATTGTAATCATGTGGGACAGAACATTAAAATGTTCAATGTTTTGGTCATCGCTCGCCCATTTTAAAAGCGGTCGCTGGACACAAATACAGGATTTTTGATAGAGTTAGAAGATATTCACATCTGACACATTTGATATGCTTTAAAGCAGGGGTTGTTAACCTTTTTGACCTCGGGGCCCAATTTATTGAACATAAAGAGGCACGAGGCCCAGTCTGACATCACCAATGTACGAATCAAAATGATAATTATTCTAAATCTTAGTTTAATTTTTATTGTATTTACATCATAACTAAATTAAATACCCTTACATTTTAAAAGTAAAACTCCTGTCAAATCATCGCACGACATGATTATGACAAACAATTTTTATAAAACCTGCCCATAACAATTATTTGACCAAAACAACAGTCAGTCAACAGACCACCCAGACTTATCAACACAAAAATATATAAATTTTAACATAAACAATAACAAAAATGGACAATTCAATAAATAAAATTGTGGGCATAACATAAATAAAATTAAAAATGTTTAAATGTTTCAAATACAAAAAAATGTAAAAATAAATTTGATAAAGTACAAATGAAAACATAGCCTTTTTAAACTTTTACATGATAGAAACAGAAGCTGCTCTTCATATTAGTGACAAACAATAACAGTAAACACAGCTTTTTGACAAGTTTAAAGTTTCTTTAAAATACATTAAAATTTCAAAAATAAACTACAAAAAATTATTTGATAAAGTGCAAATTAAAATAGCTGTATCTGTTATGTATTTGATAATGTTTTGAACTTTTAAAATACTGCATGATAGAACCAGAAGCTGTACTTCATATTATTGGCAAACTTTGGTCTTTTTTGATGGGTTACCTTCGCTTTTGACTTCTACTTTTCATTTAAAATAAGTTTTAATTTTTGGCAGGTATCTAAGTTTCTTCTTCTACATATTAAAAACAGTTGTTAAATATCTGAGTGGCGCACTACCGCTACTAGTGGTGAGAAGGTGTATTGCACCTTATTCAAAATCAATGCGCCACGGCCCTCTGCGGCCCAAAGTTAAAAACYGTTGTTCTTTTGAGGCCCTCAAGGTGGCGCTCATGGCCCACAATTGGGCCGCGGCCCATAGGTTAAGAATCTCTGCTTTAAAGGGACCACAGTTTGTTTCCCACATTGGTCCGGACCTTTTCTGCAGGAGTGAATACACTCGTGAACCYTGGTGCGGAYCAAACAACCGGACTGAGACCACCTCAAAAATGGATTTCGGTCCACTTCCAAACAAACTCTGTTGCGGTTCGCTTCTGGTGTGAATATAGACCAGCGTCGAACCGAACCAACTACAGGAAACATGCACCATTTTGGACTTTGCGAGTCACTGTTGTTAAGCGTCATGGTCATGGTAGACCCCACTACGCTACAAACAATGAGGCGTTGTGAGTCGGGGCAAGCAGAGCATCTCGTCTCCTCYGGGTTGCCGCACGCATTTACCAACACTGTCAAAATTGTAAGTAAACTGTCACGAAAACCACCGTTAAATGAGCTGCTTTTGAATTYCTAAAYGCTGTTACAGTTTTAATAACAGCACCATCTTTCTTTCCAGGTCTGTGCTCTGTCCCGCCCCCGTCATTTCTGTCCAATGGAAGCAATGACCGTCACCTGCGTGACTTTGTTTACAAAAAAGCGCAATGTTAAAAAGATAAAGTCCACTTTTAATATAGACTAAAGTGGGCCAAAGGACTTTCCTGGTGTGAATACACCCTTAAAAACAGTTAAAGGGATAGTTGAGATTTTTTTAATGTCTTAATAATCTGATTTTATTAAAATAGGATTCTMATTTGGCATGGTAGCATAATCATGCTAAATACGATCATTATTTACAATTATTGCAGTTTGTGCAGTTATGTGTAATATGTGACCATTTTTTATTAATGCCTTTATTTATGACTTTGGGAAAAGGGCAAAAAATTTAATTGAGAATAAATTAGTGTTTTAGATTTACTGTATTGTCTGCCAAAACAGCATGGTCAACAGCTTGTATTAATATTGTAATSGTACTTCTCTACAGTTTTTCTTAGTTGTGACTGTGTGACTTTTTACCGTGGTATACCATGAAATCATTATCAACCCATACTGTCACGTATCATCAGTTTGCGTTCTGAATACTGAGCGGAGCAAAGACGTCATATTGAAACAAGTATGAAACATAGTTTTCTGTTTGAACTAGATGGAACATCAGTGTTTGGTTCTGTTGTACATTATTTTTGGCTACTACAGTTGCCATGGAGCAAATATTTTGATCACCAGGTTTTTCTATTCTTAGCATTTCATGCACCACCTGCACACATGCACACATGCACACCCTACTTACAAAAAATATTTTTCTGAAAAAGAGCTTTTATATAT
>NW_013952409.1:4436148-4437660 GCF_001266775.1 Austrofundulus limnaeus | reverse complement strand
ATATTATATATGGCCTTGCCTATCTTATATGTACAAAGACATACATTTATAAAGATTCTGTGTTTTAACCTGCACTGTGAACTTAATGCCGACTTCTCATTCATGACACATTTAAGTATTTTCAGAGGCGACATCACCCGACCAGCTCTTTGGTTCTGCCAGCTCTTCCTGCTCTGCAGAAAGGGTTGCACCTGAGCTGCCACGAACAGCCAGGTTACATTGATCTAAATGTGGCTCAAAGTGCACTGCTCATATCCGGGACATTCAGAGTCAGGACCTTCAGCGTATGAACGTCTCCCTGCAGGSTTTCTCTAATTGGGTAGAAAGAGTCGTCACGCTTGCAGAACCGAGCACATCTGCAGCGGCGGCAGATAGTCTGATAAGAATAAACTCCTAACCGGCTGCCACACAACAAACAGGTGCAGCCAACAAACACAGGAACTGTTTCTGAATTAACCGGAAGCCCATTCACCTCATCCAGCTGTTTGATGAGTTAATGCTGTCGTGTCGAGCTGTAATAAGTTTTATTTAATGATCGGAACTGTTAGGGTTTGATTAGGAGTAGAATCCCCTCAATGAAACAATAAATTCTAATTATAATGAATTATAACATAATTTATCTGTAACCCAAACAGTTTTTACAAATACTGAGACAAAGATTGCTGTGCTGGTAAACTGAGCCTCAACGCTTCACGCATTTTTGTTTAAGCTTTGAAATCAACTGTTTGTCTGTTAGCAAAATATCTTGTGAACCAATGGAAATGATTCATGAGGTGGTTCAAGGCGGCCGCCACAGCAGATCACCCTCAGCCTGCACAAAAACTGGTTTTACCTCAGTGGGTTTAGCCAAAATCATAGAAATTTTGGGTGGTAGTAGCTGACAGTCACACACAAAACAGAGTGAGAAATGTCACAATATTCCATCATATTATTGCATATTATTTTAAAGATTTAACCACAATGAATATAACTATCATTTTTCTACATGAGAAGAAACTTTGGCAGGGAAGGGGACAAAGAAAACATTTTAGGAATGCTGGACTTTTTAAATCAAATATGTTTTAGCAAAGATCAATTATAAATAAAATAAATTATGATTTCCTCCAAACTTTGGATAATCTGGGTGCAACGATACAGAAAATCCATGATTCGTTCAGTTCAGTACTTTAGCTTATTTATTGAAATTAATTATGAACATTTGTTCATAATTAAGTGTACAGTTCAAAAGTACAGTTTTTAAATGAAATGTTGCTGAAACAGCAAGTTTCTCAGTAGATCTGAGCTTGAGAAGTAGGCTAGGTGGAGTAGTCGAACACAGATCCACTGATCCTTCAACACAGATCATCTTCAGAAGACAAGTTGATAAAATAAATTTTAAAAATCTGTATTGTTCCATACATACTGTGGTGTGTATTGAACTAGAGAACTGTATTGAATGATTTCATATAGATACGTGTGTGTGTGTGTGTGTGTGTGTGTGTGTGTGTGTGTGTGTGTGTGTGTGTGTGTGTG
>NW_013952409.1:4434679-4435862 GCF_001266775.1 Austrofundulus limnaeus | reverse complement strand
TATATATATATATATATCAAAACAAATTAAAAAGGCATGTATCAAAATCTTATTTATTTATAAGTTCAGACCACTTAATGAATTTAGGATATGCATAGCAGATGTTTTTTTAAGAAAAGGGAGTTTCTTTTCTAAATAATTAAAATTTGTGTATTTCAGAGGGTGGGGAATGTTGCTTTTTATTCTTAAAAAATGTTTATTTTGTGTTTTAAGTCTAGATTGAAACCATTCAGGATGGAGTGTGGAATATGTGTGGGCATTATTTGCTGTTTTAAAGTTACTTGACTTTGTATAAATGTAATTCAGCTGAAGTGTGCTGTCATCTACCTGCTTAGTTCTTTCTCATGATGTCGGATTTCTTGCAAAGCATCCTAAACTTATTTTAATGCAGCAACATTCAGATGACTTTAAAACGTAATCTATAATATTAACTTTGTTGCTGAAATATTACGTTTTTATAAATATAAAACAGGAAAGTTACATTTGATTAAAAGGGTATTTAAAATGTGTGAATAGTGATAGTAAGGGTCATATAATCTGTGTGTGTTTAAAAAGGTTTATTATTTAAACAGGTGGAGTTCCTAAAGTTCGGACTTAACTAAGTCAGGATTTCACCTAGCAGTTGTTCAAACATACCACAGACAGGAGATAACTAGCAATAGGCCTCCTTCCTGCTCCCATTTATCTTTCTTTCACCTCCTCCTCCTCCCCCCAGCCCTCCCCTCCTCCTCCTCCTGCTCCTCTCTGTAATGTCTCAGCTGTTCCCTGCAGGCAGGACTCTGACTGAGTGCCTGCTCTGTTATGGGTTCATTGGGCTGGTATGCAGCAGGAATCTTTGGATCAAGGTAATTTCACACTGTTCAGCTTTTTCCCAGGCTGTTAAGCTTCCCTTTTTACCTTTGTGCCACTCCGACAGCGAGATAGGGAGCGACACATGCAGCCATGAGGCGCACACACGGGGCAGCCCGGCGGCTGACGCCAGCAGCAGAACCACGGCCTATAAATCACAATCCAAGCACCTCAGAGTCCCCAACCGGATCAGATTATTGAAGTCTGGTCCAGAGAGGTGGGGAGGACGCTGCACATTCATGTGGGGTGCTGTAATGAAGCGGCACATCTGCCAGGGATGCCACTCTGATGACCCCCCCCCCCCCCCCCCCCACACACACACACACACACACAC
>NW_013952409.1:4429261-4434669 GCF_001266775.1 Austrofundulus limnaeus | reverse complement strand
TGTTTTGGTTGCAGGAGTATTTTTAATTCTTATCATTCTTATGAGTTTTCTCAGTTTTTATAGCAACGCCCAAAACCTTCTGCGAGGTTGGTCATCTGTCCATCCCTGTGATGAGGAAGCTTGGTGGGAAGTGATGAAATGATGCACATTCTCAACATTTTGTGCTGCACCCTTTTTTCTATGGATTTAGATCTTTTTTCTATATGTTTTTTGGCACATATCCTGTTTCGTAATGGTTGTGCCTTTTCAGCAATTAATATATGAAAACGTTCGGCTCCTTCAGGAAATTTTGGCTACAACTTCTTGTATTTCAGCAATTTTATGCTTTTTGAGATATTTAGCTTTTTCAGCCATGTTTTTCCTCGTTAACAATGAATGGAGCTGCCTCCAACATCCTTAAAACCTTTCAAAAATATTTATAACCTTTGCTGTACTTTTTATCAGTCAATCTAACAGTCAATCAATCAATCAAAAAACTGTATCTCCAAAGGGAACAAGGGTTTTTGTTCTGGTTCTGCTCTTTTTTTACTTCTTTGTGCTAATTTCAGCTTCCCTTGTCTTCTATTTTGCTGGTTTTAGCTTATTTTTTTAGCTCTCATTTTGACCTTTTTTTGCTATTCTTCTGCTGATTTCAACTTTTTTGTGCTTCTCATTCATTTCATTTTATTTAACATCAGTGTACAATTAAAACATCTGATGCGTTGCACCACATTTAGCTTTAGGCTAATTTACATCTGTTGACCCTCCAGACTTCTTTGAGCTTCTTTCTGCTTGTTTAATCTTTTTGCCTTTTCAGCTGCTTTCTGCAAATTGTAGCTGTTTTTTATGTTTTTAGATGTTTTTTTAAACTAAATTCACCTTTTTGTAATAATTTCAATTTCTTAATTCAGCAAATGACCTCTTTCTGTTTCTTTTTGCTAATGTAAGCTATTTCAAATTTAGCTTTTTAGGTTAGTTTCAGCTTTTTCAGCAAACATCTGTCAGCGTTAAGCATTCACACTGCATTTTTGCAGAAAATGCATATTCTCTAGTTATAATAATTATAAAGAACTCGTAGTTCGTTTTTTTTTTTCATTTGGGTAAAAATGACGGACAAATCTGGTGATCAAGTCAAACTTTTGCTTAAATGGTTGTAAGTTTAAGGTGAGTGTATTTTGATCCCTTCAGGTGTGTGTCTGCCTTCTATCCTTCGATCTGCATCCCCACATTTTTGCATGTGTGTCATTTCCAGCAAAGCCCTTTGTGTTTTTATTAGTGGCAGCAGAAATAGGTGAACACCTGAGGCAGCAGGAGGGAAACCCTCCGAATTGTTAAAGTAATCTTGGTCTCATCTCTGTTCTGTGCGTTGATGTACCACCTGTTACCCACCTGCTGCAGAGATGGAGAAACAAGGGCAACAGTTTGCTGCTGGCTGCATGAGAGCAGAATTACTTTAGCTGCTCAGTTTGTTTGGTTTTTGGGGTCTATTTTTGGTAACTGTATGGTTACTTTTTCTGACTGTATTCTGGTTATTTGTAAGGTTTGTAGGATTGGCTTCCCTCATTGAGACATTTAGTAAAACCACATCTGCAGCTGTTTAGCWGCTATGTTTCTGAGCTAAGTGTGATCAGATCCGTGTGTTTTCTGTTTGCTATCATTACTCAAATACCAATGAGTTTTGTTGATAAGCTGCAGGATCTCTTTGACCTCAGGCCCGGTGTGTTTTAGTCTGAACTTGTTGTGATCCCAGGTGGAAGTTCTCAGGATGTTGATCCTCCCAAAGCACCAACAGACACAATTTTAGCAAGTTTTTTTTCTCCACGCAAAAAGTCCTTGCATTCTGTAATGTGTCAAGGTCTCGAGTAGGCTTAACAATGCCTTTGTTCTTGGCGTGCGTGGCGAAAGCAGCGGGGGGAGCGATGAGCTGCAACAGTGATGCGGTATCAGCGAGCAGCTGTTGAATGACTGACAAAGTCAAGGGCTGGTGATACGAGCATGGGAAAATCCTGGAGGAGCTGCAGGAGAAGAGAGAGTGCAGCGGCAGCCGAGCTGGTCTGAGCGCGGTGCTGACGAGTGGCGAAAAAGGTGTGAGAAACAGAAAGGAAAGCAGTTTATCCTGTTGGGTCAAGGAAATATTGACATGATTTAGCAGCTGGTGCACCACTTTCCTTTTATTGGCTCATTTGGACACTGATTTGATGAACATGCGAATGGCTGTTGATGGAGTCCAATTGTTAGGGTCAAGCATGTGTGGTGGGGGGAGGGGCACGGATGGAGGGGTGGAAGGAAGTTAAATGAATACCAGACGGTTTGTGTCTCGTGTTAACTGAAGGTTTGGCCAAACCTACCAGACTGTATAGTTCCATTGACTCACTTTTCACAACACCTACCCTGCAGAGGAACCGATCTGTCTCTCAACAAGCTGTCACTAACGTCTGTGATGGATTGAGACAAAACACACGCTTGCTTTTAGGATATAATCGTGTTTTTTCTGTGCATTCTCAGTTCTCTTGAAAGACTGTTGATAAAAAGGTTTAAAAAACTGGCTTTGGCTTTCTCAAAAATGAAAACAATGCAAATAGAATTAGTTGAGCTGACAAAAAAAAACCCCAACAACAATTCAACTAAAATATTTTCCCACCGTCTGCTACACCTGCAGCACATCCAGTGCAACACTGTAACACCTCCAATACACTGTTTGTTTCAAATCATTGGTGTCAGAAGAAATTAAATTCTTCATTAATCTTTACATTTGGTGGTATTAAACAAAATATGAGAAAAAGCAGCAAATTGGTGAGTTTCATCTGAAAAAAAAAACATGAAAAATGAGGGCATTACAACTGCTAATACTCCAAACAAATACTTGCTGTTTCTCTGCAGGCATGGTGATTATTTGCCTGTTTCTCATAGCGTTAGCAAACTAAATGAACACGTTAAACGATTTCATTAAAGCTTGCAGGAAGTCATTAAGTTTCCATTTGTGGAGCAGATGATCACCACAGCTCATCAGTATTAGCCAACCGACCACAAACCTCTTCAGAAACACCAAATACTCAATCAGAGCCTGAAATGATCAAACCCTCAGAGCAGAAAATCACCTGGGATTTAGAGTCATGATTAACCTGCATTAATCTGACTGGTTTGGTGAACATACATGATGGAGACGTGTGTATTAGGGGTGCAACGATACATGTACCCGTATCGAACCGTACAATACAGTGCTTTAGGTTCAATACACACTTGTATCGAACAATACAGATTTTTTAAAATTTATTTTATCAGCTTGTCTTCTGAAGATGCTCTGTGTTGAAGGATCAGTGGATCTGTGTTCGACTACTCCTCCTAGGCTGCATTTTTGAGCGCAGATCCACTGAGAAACTTGCTGTTTCAGCAACATTTAATTTAAAAACTTTACTTTTGAGGTTAAACAAATGTTCATAATTAATTTCAATAAATTACAAGTTAAAAAGGGCATGGACATTTCTCTTTTGTATCAAAACAACATCGAACCGTGAGACTAAAAATATTGAACCGAACTTAATCGTGAATTTTCTGTATCGTTGTACCCCTAGTGTGTATCTGTGTATTTTTACTTTATTATTCCCTTCATGTGCTGGGGAAGATCCTCAGGCATCCATGAACAATTAAAACAATTTAAAACTTTAGATCCTGATCAGTTTTGTGTCCTGAGTTCAGTCTTCCTCTTCTCTCCTGAGCTCACTACCTTAGTTCCTCCGTTCCTCTCCGCTCGGATAACCCTCTCTGTGACGTCTCAGTGGAGCGGCTCTCATAGTTTGACGATGAAATGAAAGTTTTTCTGCAGTGCCAGATTGTGTTTTTGGTGTGTAAAGTTTTAGTTTATCCTTTCAGCTCCTGGTTTAGAACCTGCTGACAGGAACAGGTGGAAGTTTAGGAGTGAGTTTGCTGCAAAATGCAAAAGAAAAGAGAAAGACGGAAGAAGAAAACTGAACGAATGAATAGTGGGGACCAAGCGGTGGTGCATCCCATAATTATCTATTTTCAGTCACTTCAGCTGTTTCTGTTTGCAAACAAATACATGTTCATGTAGCTGCATGGTCACATATTTTTAATTTAAGGACCCATCATTATGAGATATTAAATGTT
Organism: Austrofundulus limnaeus; assembly: GCF_001266775.1. Lineage (NCBI taxonomy): Eukaryota > Metazoa > Chordata > Actinopteri > Cyprinodontiformes > Rivulidae > Austrofundulus > Austrofundulus limnaeus. The sequence continues at coordinate 4,430,565 of NW_013952409.1, read as the reverse complement.
TTTAGCTTTATGTTTCTTTGTTGTTGTTGTTGTTGTACCAATCTTTGTAACATTGGGATCCTTTAATCAAAAAATACTAATTCATGCAGGTTAGAGGATTATAAGATATTTCTCTTCACCCCAGAGTCGACATTGTTTTCAGAAGACGTCTTCTCTTCTGACAGCTTCTTGCCTTTCTTCCAGCTGATGATGTCAGAGCATCAAGAATTTGGGAGGAAGAGTTTGAGTGAAGAATATTTCAGGGAGTTTGTGGAGCGAGCGCTCGTTGCATTGTTGTAACGTCATCCAGCGGAGGGGATGGGGGGGGGCGGGGTCCTAGAAATCTCACAGGTGTTTGTGGAGACGTGAACCTCAGAGGAAATGCAGGATGGAGCATCTCTGCAGGAAGAGGGGATGGGGGGGGGATATTGGCTTCAGTATAACATCTTCTGTTGTTCATCACAGGTTTTATTCTTTTTTATTATTTGAAATGAAAATAATGTAAAAATACCTGTTCAGAGTTCAGCTCAAACTCACTTTTAATCCATTAAAAGAGCAAACTCTGAGCAGAAATGCGGCAGTTGGCAACGTTTCAACCCGAACGTTTGGACAAAAGCTTCTCCAGTAAAAATTTTGCATGACGTTTAATGTTTTTCTTTTTCTCGTGGATGAGTAACTTTAATGTTTTTTGTTTGTTTGTTTTTTTGGCACACGCATCTGCAGCTATTCAAGCACGGAAAAATACAGAAAAATAATCTAAAATGAGGAAATGTGCGAGGGATTTGAAGTGTCGGAGCAGAAATGTTTTCACCAGAAACAAATTGTGATTCATGTTTGAGTGGACGCTATTCAAATCATTCTGAAGCTGTTTTCTGACACGTGTGGGCTTTTATTCCCTGTGCAGCTTCATGCTTGTTTTTCACGACAGAAATCAGTCTAAGGCTTTGTTTCCAAAACGAGTTCTCAAAGTCACAGCTTGGGGTGAAAAATGGTGGACGGGTGAAGCAATCAGAGCGGCTGAAATCCTCTCAGCTGCTGATATGACGGCTTATTTTATATTTATCAATCTGTTTGGTTTAAATCTATTTTAATGTCAATTTTAAACCCAAATATTACCTTTTATCACACAAAAATGATCTACAACTCTTTGATTCCCCCCGTTTTAATCTTTCTTCTGGTTATTTTTAATTTTGAGGTAAATTCATGTTTTAGCTTCAAGTAATGAAAATAAAACAGGAATCTGTTTGATTTCTTTCATCAGAAAATAATTTAATAAAAATATTTACATTTTAAAATTATTTGGACACATTTTATCTGTTGTCGTC
>NW_013952409.1:4426533-4428601 GCF_001266775.1 Austrofundulus limnaeus | reverse complement strand
AAAATATACAGAGGATAAAATAGTCAAATAATTTCAGTTAAAACCCCCTTTTTGTCCTTTTATTCAGTTTTAATAATTTTATTGATAAGAAAGGAGTATGTCCTGCTGCAGCTCCTGACTTGTTGCGACAGGTTTTCTGGGACATACCTGTGGAGATTTGACCTGTTTAAACAAGTTTACAACATTTAAAGAACTCAATCATTTAGGTTCCTTGAAGATGCTGCTCTTTCCTGGTTTTCCTTTTTTTTTTTTTTTTTACATTTTTCACCAGAAGGAAAACATTTATTTTTCATTTTTTGCAAGGTAAAATGAAATGTTAAATGAATAATAATCAGGTCTAAAGCGTTACTCAGAAATATGTTTTTTCCCACTCTGACACGAAATGTTGTCATTTCACGACTGTTCTCTGATGAATTCCCCTCCGACTGGTCTCATGTCTTCTGGGACACTCAGAGACACTCAGAGACAGTTTTGGTGAGACGCACGTTCCCATGGTGATGTCGGTAAGAGAGGCAGATCAAAGAGGGAGGCAAGCTGAGCACGAGCTGCGCGTTCTCCCTGCGCGGCTCTCAACTGGGAAAAGTGCGCAGATGATGATGATGATGATGATGATGATGATGATGATGATGATGATGATGATGATGAGTCTATCCACGCTGTAAAAAGTGACCGCTGAATAATTTATTTTAACTTTAATTCCCTCATTTTTTCTACTTTTTAAAATTCTAAATCAAACCATTACTAATATTTCACAATAAATTAGTAATTTTGTTTTTTTCTTTTATTTTATATTTTTTTTCTCACCAAAATAAATCCGAATAAATATATATTTCTTCTCTTGTTTTTCAGTTTTTATTGTTTTGAAAAAAATAATCGGAAACCATCGGGGTTTTATGTCCTTCTGCTTATTTTAATCCAGATTATATTTAGAGGAAGATAAACGTTAAAAAAAAATAACCCGATATTTCTTACAGCGTGACGCGCGGGGATTAAATAACTTTTAAAAACAAACTTCATAATTTAAGCCCACCCCCGTGCACAAAGTCATGTGTGCGCGCGCGCGTGTGTTCAGGCAGGGTGTGTTGGGGGGTTTGTTCGGATGTGATAAGTGAACGCTTCCGGGGACAGGAATGCGCCGCTGCTGCTTCTGATGGAGCGGTTCTGTTCACACACAGCTGCTGACAGCTGCCCCTTTAAAGCTTCATGATCCAAAGGTCTGTCAGTAAATGTCTTAGCTGCTTTACTTTAAGACTTTTATCCAAAGAATACCTCGTGAATGGGACGTTTCAGTGATTGGAAACACATTCTCTCATAAATAAAATAAGATGTTAGGACTTTAAAGTCCCTAAGGAGGAGTTGGTGAAATGTGATACAGATAAATAATTTCTGTGCCTGGGCAAAAATAAAAGGACCTGTGTCCTTGTAGTAGCGTGGATTGAAACCTTGGGGACTTTTCTTCAGGTGCGTAATTGCGCATCCTGGATCATTTGGAGCAGCTGGTTCTGTTAGATCTGAAGTACGTTACGCATTTCAGCTGATTATCTTCTAAACTGTGTGTAGCAGAAATAATGCATCTCTTTGTGTTCTGTACCCTGAAAATAATATGTTAGTGACGTTTTTCAGCCTCATGATGAGCAAAAATTCTAATTAAATAATCCAGGCGCATACTTTTATTTTGTTCAAATGATACTGTTAAATCAAAAAGATATTTTCTTTGTTGAATTAATGATAATTTCGTTTAAATCGTTTCAATCTGCAAGTTTTAAGCCATGAATAAATTAATAAAAATGAAATGAAATGAAAAAAAGTGCGACGCTTTAGTCGCTCTGGTGCGCAAAGTTTGATCCCAAAAAATTCATCCACGTCCTGCTGGATGTGAGGGAGGAGCCTCTGGCGCGTCAGGTGGGCTCTTCAGGTGGAACTCCGGGCTGACAGATGACCGCGTGCAGCTGAGGGAGGAGGAAGGTGAAGATGAAGTCTGCCCAGTAACAATCACACAGCGTCGGTGGAGAGCTGAGAAGCTATTGGCTATGCAAATCCACGCGCAGGGAGGAGAAATAACTAAGAC
>NW_013952409.1:4423490-4426276 GCF_001266775.1 Austrofundulus limnaeus | reverse complement strand
CTTCTTCTTCTTCTTCTTCTTCTTCTTCTTCTTCTTCTTCTTCTTCTTCTTCTTCTTCTTCTTCTTCTTCTTCTTCTTCTTCTTCATGCTCTACAGGATGAAAAAAGCGCTAACGTTTGGGCTAACTCTCGTCCGACAGTAAGTGTTATTAAAGCTAATTTGGTGCTACAGTAACTCTCCTATCTGCTGCTTTCCAGTCCTTTTCACAACGTACGATGTATTTAACAATTAAAAAGTTAAATTATGCTTATATATGGTTGGGAAATGCTTTATAAATCCCGTAATAGCTTAGCTTAAATCAGCCCGAGGACGTGYAGCAGCAGGTGTCTTCATGGCTCATGACAGGACTTGATTTTCAGCGTGTTGGGGTTGAAATAACAACAACAAATGAGTGATTATAGCGTCAAAGCAAAAATATTAAGAAGGGTTTATTTAAAAAGGAAAACTTTTACTAGAAAGCAAAGTTTCACGGCTTATAATTCAGCTTCAAATCACTTCATTAAATCTGCACCCACTGCAGTGTCTCATAATGACCACAAGGGGGCGATAATCAAACTCTTACATGGAAAGTGTACTTTTTCCACAAAAGGTTACATAATGAAAGCTGAAACATGAGGAGTTAAAGCAGAAAAGATGCTAAATTAAGATAAAACTCATGCTGAAGCTACTGTTAGCAACATAATAGCTAAAAAAGCAAATCAGATGGTAAAACTATCAAACTTAATAATCAGAATTATGAACAGAAATACAAATATTCTAATTTGAAAATTCAGTGACTTAACTTTTTTTTTACTAAATTTATTTTCCATAGTGGGGAAACAATTTATAACAAAAAAGGACTGTTACAAGGTATGAAAATTTAATATTTATTGTTCACATAATAACGTCTTTATAAAGTCGTCTTGTTGTGTTTTATGCTTTATTATCACTTTCTTTCCCTCTCTGTCCTCCCAGGCCAGGCGATAGACTCCCCCTTATCTGAAGCTGGGCTGCAGCAGGCCGAAGCTGCAGGACTCTATCTGAAAGACGTTGTGTTCAGCAACGTGTTCGTCAGCGATATGCTGCGGGCACGACAGGTGAGATGTTTCAGGACGACACGGTTTCATGCATACTTAAATAAAAGTGTCTTTAAATACTCACCTTAGATGGATGGGCTGATTTTGATTTAAATATTTCTCAAGCCATAAATGGCCTTGTATAAAAAGATAACCTARATTTTTTTTTCTTCCTTCCAGACAGCTGAACAGATAATGCAGCACAACAGCAGCTGTTTGGGTCTACAAATGGTGTGTGACCCGTTACTCAAAGAGAAAGTAAGTGACATGTTTTATGTAAATTTTTTACAGCAATATTCACTTAATTAAACATTTATTTGAGATGAGTTTAAACATGAATCTTTTGTGGTAAAATGTTTTTATTTAGAGCTTTGGGACCGCTGAGGGGGGACAGGTTCAGGACTTTAAAAAGATGGCCAAGGCAGCGGGTGAGCCGTTTCCAGACTTCACCCCTCCAGGTGGGGAGACTCAGGAACAGGTGAGACTCTGTCTGTCATTACAGCATAAATATATGTAATATTGTTGATTTCATACCATTCTTTGTCATTAACATCTTGAAGTTCTGTCATAAAAGCAAATAGGACAGTAGATATAATCCAGGAAGACTCTCTGAATAAATAGTAAGAACCTAAAATTAATTTAAAACTTACCAGGAGCCAATCCCAGTTCAGTTGTATGTTTGTTTCACGTATAAATTAAAGTTTATTTTATTAAGCATTTATCTTTTATAGTGATGCAGTACACATTTACAGCCACTAGATGGCAGAAAACACTGACTCTTCCAAGGAGGTTTAATAGGTTATTATGTTCTTATTCAAGTCCATGAACTCTTCAATGATGGTCATTTGTGGTGTTTATAAATTTCTTACACATCTGCTTTTTTGTGAAACAGAAAGCTGCAACTGAAAAATGATGAAATGTCAGCACTTTGTCATCATTTTAAATCACTTTCTGGAAGGAAGATGTGTGAGAAGTGGTGCTGAAGCACAACCTGTGAGCAGAACATGGTGTTTATGATGCAATCGTTCATAAATAGATTAAGCACAGAGTGCCCCAGTTCTTGGCTCAGTGCTTGTAAATAATACTGCACCGTGTGTTTTTCAACCTTTGGATTTTTTTGCAGCATTGTGTTGATTTTGAGGAAGTAAAAAAAAAAAACTGATCGTAACTTGTTTGTGTTCTGTTCAGGTAACGGAGCGAGTCAGAACATTTTGGGAGAAAATGCTTCAACAAATGGGGGCCGAACACTGGAACGACAGAGACCGGGAGGAGCTCAGGTCCGCCGCCATGCCCCCAGAACCGCCTCCTGTCGAGGGGAGAGCAGACGACGGTGTGAGGGATGTCCCGCTCCACGCGTTAGTCATTACCCACGGAGCGCTGATGCGTGTGGCGCTGCGCTACGTCGTGCAGGAGCTGAACTGCAGCTTGCCTTGGGGTTGTGACGAGGTACACATGTTCTCTTTAAGTCCAAACACGGGACTGAGCCGCTTTACTCTGACCGTTACAAAACAGGGTGACAGGTTCGTTCTGTTAGACATCCGCTGTGTGTTCGTCTACAGGACGGATCATATTAAAACATAGGATCTGCTTTTTATTATTATTTCAGGAACAAAATACAGAAAACTTATTTTATCAAATATTTACAGGTAGAAAATGAACTGTAGAAGCACCATTTGTTGAAAACAATTGAAAATATATTTATTTGCAGCAAAGAAATACTTAATATAACTC
>NW_013952409.1:4421277-4422979 GCF_001266775.1 Austrofundulus limnaeus | reverse complement strand
TCCCTATATTTAACAATATTGAGTTCTAAATAAAGCTCTTAATATTATTTAACAATATTAGGTTCTAAATAAAGCTCTTATTATTATTATTTAGCAATAAAAAGGTCTAAATAAAGCTCTTCTTGATCATTGTAGCCAAGTCAACATAACTGCACCTAAAGGCCCTTAAACTGAAGATAAACCATTGATTTACATGACACTATCATTAAGATAAAGCCACACAGAACTTCCTTATTCAAACATATTGACATATCTGATTTCAGTAATTTCTTAAAACAGAAACAAACACCAAACACAGAATAGTTACTATTTATTTTTGTTCTTTCTTGTCAGAAACAGAACATCATGAAATATATAAATAACAAGCATCAAGTCAGAGATAAAGTCATTAAACATGTTTCAATAAATAAATAGTTTTATTGCTGGGGACGTTTTGGTGTCCAGCACCGGATCACTTTATATGAGTGCTTTCATCTGATTTATTCACATTTGTTCTGGAAGTTTCAGGCCTCGGTTTGGGTTGTTCTAAACCTTTTCTCTGTTTGGATTAATCCCAGTTCCTCAGTTTTACAAAAGTAAAACAAAGATTGCCTCATCTGGTTCAAGGATTAAAATTTAACAGACGGTGGAGGTTAAAGGACAACAGGACCAAACGTTTTACCAAGTTTCTCTATCATGTGTTGTTCAAACAGGAGACCTGGCTGTGGTCAGATAAAACTTGATTGAAGCACCTTATTTTAAAGATTTTATCTCTTTTCTGACAGGTTTTCTGTCACAAAAGAAGAATAAATCACCTTAGATAGTTGGTGGTCTTTGCTGTTTCTACCTCGGAGGATCTACCCCCAAGATGCCGTCACTTATAAAATCTTTATGTTTAACATAAAGACTTTAATTTGTTTTTTACTTAACCTAAAGTTCTTATCGGTGTTCTGCCCGGTCTGCGATGTTCGTCTTGACTGGGCTGCCATGCCCGTTGGCTTGTAAGACCCTCAGGGGGTCGTCGCAGGACGAGATGGTTTCTTTGGACACGGCGCCCGCCTGCTCCTGTTCCGGATGACCGGGGTTTACGTGTTTTGGAGGATGAGACGGGTGGGATTCTGATCGCAGAGGGTCAGCGGGGTTCACCTCCTCGCTCCGTCTCTGCCTCTTTACAGAAGGATGCGGGAACCTCTGAGCCACGCGTAGACCACCTCCCCCTGGTCTGAGCAGCCGGTTCTCACTCGTAGAGTGATACGCATCACGTGGGCTTCCCAGCTTCAACCAAAGATGCTGGAAGAGACAATCCCTCCTGTCCTTTCTCCTCTGTTACATCAAAAAAAAAAAGTCAGGTTTACTGATTTTCTGTTGAAGTTTAGAGATGCTCAAAGATACTCACAGACTTGTGCAGCTCTCTGTTTACGTCTGCACACAGGAAGCGCCTTTTTCTCAAACCAAAGATCGACACAAAACTGTTTGTCTTTTTTCTTAAAGGAAAAAACTCTGGAAGAAAGTGTAAACAAATCAATAAACAGTTAAATATTTGAGAAATGGCTTGAACCTCGAAGGTTTTTACGATAAGAAAAAAAATTCACCAGATTTTTTTACATAACTTGTAATTTATTATTATTATTATTAAAAATCAAGTCTGACTCAGCATAATTGCTGTTTTACAGCAGGTTCCTGTTCTGCAGCACATAAAACACTCAGAATTACAGCATCACAA
>NW_013952409.1:4419037-4421047 GCF_001266775.1 Austrofundulus limnaeus | reverse complement strand
ACTGTACAGTGATGAGTCCAACCAGGAAGTTTTTTTATGAATTTTGTAGGCCTTGTTGTAGAGCCTAACTATGGTTTCTAAGATTATATAATATAATAAAATAATATCCTTTTAATGCCTAAATTACTATATATCTGAACACAAAATATATCCAGAGATATATTTTATACACAAATATAGTGTTGGAAAATTACTGCCATTTTAAGGGACGTACATAACTCAAATGATTCTTGATAAACAAGATTAATATTTTATTTTTCTGTTCAAATAATATGTTTCTCTCTTAAAGGGGTAATATCATGTAAAATCAACTTTTTTATTTTAATGTTGTACACTCATAAAAAACATGCCCAAAGCCTTGCTTTGACTCATTCATGCTTGTTTGAGAAATCCTGCAATGTTTTTAGGAAGCCATGCTGAGGAGCAAAACGACAGGTGGGGACCAGAAATGTCTTTTGGGACCAGAAACGCCCCTGGGACGTGTCTTTAAGCTGAACTTCCTCATGGCAGAGCGCATCTCCCCCACCCCAACCCACACACCCCGTCCATGACTCCTGCAGGCTCTCGGGTGAAACTGAAAGTGAAACTTAAACTGTCTGCTGAGCTCTCAACATTAGTTCTCACTCAGTGAAGCTCACCGACACCGACACCCCCAGAACTGAAATGGGCAAGATAGAAGCGGAAGGTTGTTCTTAAAGAGAGAGAGGCCAATTTTAAGGCGTTTAGAAGAGGAAATGATGAGAAGATAAGTTAATTTTCTATTAAAACATAAAAACAGCCTTTTAATAACAGCTAAAGGTGACATGGATACTTTATTATGGTATAGTATTTAAATATATGCCTGAGAAACACATAATATTGGCCCTTTAAAAAAGACAATGATGTAATCTGTTTGCATACAAACAGACTTACCCAGAAGRCCTCTGTGAACATGTTTTCCCATTGATCCATTTGGTTCCGTGTGGAACAGTCCCGCGCCGGCAGACGTATGGGCACCGGCTGCAGGTTTCAAGCTGCCGGTGGGACGTCGGTGCGGCGGTCTGCAGTCCACCGTTACAGAAACGTGTACAGTAATCAGGGTGAGGGAGAGGAGAGCCAGTCGCATGATCAGAGGGAACGAGGTGCAAACGCTCAAATGTTCAGGGTGGTGTGAGGGCAGCTTCTGGAGCAGGAGAAAGTCCAACTGGCCTATTTAAACAGAGGGTCAATAAACTGGCTAACTCATTTACCAAAAGGACTCTGGGAGCTTTCCTGACTGCTCTGTGTTTAAAAGGCTGCAGAGATCTAAACTCCTGAAATAAAGTTTTTATTTTTGGGAGCTAGATGATTGTTTGAGAAGGAGTTGTATTATTTTTAATGCATGTTTCTGCCATTATTTTCCCCCAAAAAGTGCTTTGACTTTGATCAGAATTTATATTTTTAGACAAAGGAAATCCTGATTTTAGGTTTTCTGTTGTGAACTGAAGGTTCGGTCGGTTGGAGCACGCTGAGTCGAACAAGGAGAATGATTTCTGACCCGTTAATCAATTAACTCAACGCACTTCCGCTGATCTCAGTCTTTCACAAGAGTTCACACAACCTGCGCTCCTTCAGCCCGCCTCACCTCGACCGCGCTGAGAACTGAAGACTTTATGTCAAACATTCAGATTCACTTAGGACGTTTTTTTAAAAAGTTATTTTAGAGTAAAACTCTGACAGAGTTTAGCATTTTAAAATAGTAGTTTTTTTTCTCCAGTAGCAACAACATTTTGGACAAATGATGTAATTTAAACAAAAAATCATTTGAAGTTAATCAAATACTAAGAGATGTTTTCAGGTATGACAAATATTATACTAGTATATTAACAAAATGACTACAAAATATAAGAGTAGCTATTTATTATTATTCTTATTTTTATTTTAAAAATATAATTTTAACTACATTGTCCCAAGAGAAACTTTGCTTTAGTCATGAACTCAAAGAAACTTTTCTAATTATATATTTAAGCCACCAAAATATCAGTATTTATT
>NW_013952409.1:4408899-4418159 GCF_001266775.1 Austrofundulus limnaeus | reverse complement strand
AATTACAAGTTAAAAGGGGCATGGACATTTCTCATTTTTGTATCGAAAAAATATCGAACTGTGAGACTAAAGTATCGAACCGAACCGAATCGTAAATTTTCTGTATCGTTGGGCCCCTTCTTCTATCTTTTCTTTCTTGCTTGCTTTTTATCCAGTAGAAAAAATAAATTTTCACAAGTCAGTATTTTATTTCAAAATAAACTTTGTTGRTTATCATTTTTCATTTTGATTTGAATGTCAATAAACAGCTTTAATTTCTGTGGGAAAATAGTTTTGATTAAAACCTCAAAAAGTTTTTAACTAATCAGAAACTTAGGATTTTAAAAAATAATTGATTTTATTTCTAACACTTAGCAACAACTTCAAAATTAGAATAAAATGGAGTGGTGGTGTTATGTTTAAGAAAAGTGTATATAATTTTTTGCCAGTCAAAAACTTGATGTCCCGATTATTTTTTTTAGTTTCATCTTTAAACCAGGAGGGGGTGCTCCAGGTTGTTCGACAGGTTTGAAGCTCCTGCAGTGACTCGTTCCACAAGAAGCTGAATTTTCTAATTATAAACAGTATAAACCTAAGGATAAATGCAAAAAAAATAAAACGTGTTAGAATAAATGAGAAACACATTATAGACTCTAGAATAAATAAAAAGATGCTTTTAAGTATGGAGTATTTTGTCCCCTGTAATAGTACCACACATGATCAATAGGAATAAATGAAGAGAAATATGCAACTTAAAGAATTCATTCAGAAAATATTTTACAAAATGTCTTTTATTGTCATCTCAGGAATACAGTTGACTGCTGTGCACAGCACATACGTACAAAAATAAAAGGAAAACCATTTGTAATATAGTCTTTTTCTTACTAGTCATCATATTTTTCAGAAACAAATGATTGGAGAAGTCTGTTTCAAACTAATTTACAATCATTTTAATAATCGGAACTAAGGCAGAAGGTGAGGTATATGTTAAAAAAGAGGAGGGGGGGACTCAGAGGAAGCACTCTCCCCCTCAGTGCAGGAATAGAAAAAACTGAGAGAGAAACATAAAGGCTGTTGGCACACAGGGAAACACACACGTCTGATCTCAGACCTCCACTTCCTGGAGAGCCAACTCATTTTAAAAGCAGCACAAAGTCCAGACCCTGGAGCTCTAAGGGGTAAGACTCACCTGTCCCATTCAGAACTCTACATGCATAATGAGGAATTAAGGAAGCAACGACGAAAAGTGATCATTCCCCCACCTTGAACTAACCTTTTCTTGTTATTATTAGAAAACCTTTTCTGCATCATGCAAACATCGTAGGATTACGAAAAGAAACGTTTTCTTCAGACTTTCAGCCTCCGAAAATCTGACAGCAAACAAAGCTGCTTTTGGAGTGAATGCTACAAACTTCATTCCCACAAAAAAAAAAAAAAAAAAAAAAAAGATCGTACAGTTCCCACTCTGGTTGCTCGGATTTCTATGCTGACAGTGTCCTCTGAGCGATAAGCCAGGAAAAAAACAAACATACTGTAAGAACACATCAAAAGAAGTGACGCGTCAGCTTGTTTTAAAGAAAAACAGCATCTCCATTAAAAAATGCACCTTGCGTTTTATTTTTTTATAAATTAAATTAAATAAACTCCTCTCTGCTGCTACAGGTGATCATTTACCAATCAGAGCGATATGATAAATACTGATCAGTTCAAGATGCTCAAAACAAAATCCTCCAAAGACAAAAAGAGTGGTGTCCACATTCCAACAACATGTATGACATCTCAAGTGGTTCTTTTGCATCACAGTATTCAGTCCATCAGATAATTCACTCAAATATTTTTTTCTTATTTTTCTGGAAGCGTTGGATTATTTATCCTTGGCCTTTTTGCTACAAACCAACTCAAAGCAAAGTCGGTGCTTTCTTTCAGTTTCCATCCTCATCGCCCTCTCCCAGGAGAGGAACACAGTGCATCCGCTCGCACAGTGACACAATGTCATGTTGTTCCTAACTCAAGGTAAACTGATCAGATCTCTGTTTTTGTGCTTTGGCAGAAGCAGAGCGTGACAGCAGTGTACAATACACTGAAATACACTCCGCTTCTCTCTTCCAGCACAGAACTTTCTGCTACTGAACAGAATGGAGTCTGAACCGTTTAAAGCTACAACCCCAATTAAAAAAAAATCTTAGTCCAGTCCTCCTACTGCCAATTAACGGTATTTCTTATTTGTACCACAGCCTTTTGTAGCCTTTGTCTTAGTTTTTTGAGACGAGACTGGCATAAAACTCAAAATTATCTTAATTTTAAAAGAAAATTTTAGATATTTTGTTTAAATATAGAAATATGGGTTTATCAGATTTGCATATCATTGCATTCTGTATTTATCTTACTGGACGTACTGACTTTTTTTTTAAACTGGGGTTTTATTTTCTCTGTGTTCCAGAAATAAAGAGCCCATGAGGTAAAATATGACAACTACAAACAGGAATTTTGCTGCTTTTTCTTTAGACTCATTTCACTAAGCTGCCCTTCTGCCAGTAGAGTGCTACTTAAAGGATCCTGCAAGTCAAGTTACAAAATCAGCAAAAATCAGACTAAAACACAATATTTAAAAGACTGAGCATATGTGCCATAATTAGAAAAATCATCAGTCCCTTTCCTCACTTTTCAGAAAAAAGAAAAAAAAAAAAGAGCCTTCCAAGGTGCAGAGCTTGGTCAAGCAACACGGAAAAGATCAGAACAAAAAAAATACAAGAACACGAGGACGGAACAACCAAATCTCTGACCTTGGTGCAAAAACGGCTCAGATGCAGAACATTCCCAGGGCCCTGCACTGCCCATCCTGTCTGACATCAACCAATCAGAAGCTCACAAATCTGACACTCCAGCATTTTACTATGTGTCCTCTACAAGTTAAACAAACAATCAGTGCTGAACACAGAGTGCCATGTAAGTCCTCCGGTCATGTTTGTGTTTTCTGCTGGGGTTTATCTTGTAGAAAATTACAGTATCTGAGAGAGGAGTGTGAGCGTTTTATGAATTCAAGTACATTATGCTGCATAAACAAAGTCTGAATGAACGTTACAGAAAAAAATGTTCTACTCTACCTCAATGACCAAGCTGAACAATGCATAAATAGCTTAAAACACTGGGTTTAAAAAAAATCCACTTGTGATCATGAAATCTGTAGGTGTTCCAGTTCTCTGTAGGCCAAACTGGAACACTTAAATTTCTTCAAATGAACCCAAAACACCTTTGTATTTACAGTGAACCGACTGAGCAGCAGCTTTTGCTTTAATTTCACTCATTTCTGCATAAATGTGCCACTTTAAGTGCCAGATATCATCAGTGTGAACTTCAAACAGCCCCCTTTTCATTTGATTGCAGTTTTTCTTAAATAAAATCAAATACCCTAAAATATGAGTCGGTAAGGACAAAATGTTCAATTTGAAGACGCAGCAGACAGAAAAGCTTCGTCGTCTCAGTTTGATGGTTTCCTGCTACAACTGACACACCCTCGTTGACGAGCACATGAGCAGAAGACAGTAAATCAATGCATCCATTAAACATTTCTGCAGGTGCTGGTCATAAAATTAGAATATCATGAAAAAGTAGATTTATTTCAGTAATTYCATTTAAAAAGTGAAACTTGTATATTATATTCATACATTACAAACAAACTCATATATTTCAAATGTTTATTTCGTTTAATTTTGATGATTACAAATGACAACAAATGAAAATCTCAAATTCAGCATATCAGAAAATTAGAATCTTGTGAAAAGGTTCAAAATGGATGGCACCTGGTACCACACTCTAAYCAGCTAATTAACTCAAACCACCTGCAAAGGCCTTTAAATGGTCTTTCAGTCAAGTTCTATAGGCTACACAATCATGGGGAAGACTGCTGACTTGACAGTTGTCCAAAAGACGACCATCGACACCTTGCACAAGGAGGGCAAGACACAAAAGGTCATCGCTAAAGAGGCTGGCTGTTCACAGAGCTCTGTGTCCAAGCACATTAATAGAGAGGCGAAGGGAAGGAAAAGATGTGGTCGAAAAAAATGTACAAGCAAGAGAGATAACCGCACCCTGGAGAGGATTGTGAAACAAAACCCATTCAAAAATGTGGGGGAGATTCACAAAGAGTGGACTGCAGCTGGAGTGAGTGCTTCAAGAACCACCACACACAGACGTATGAAAGACAYGGGTTTCTGCTGTCGCATTCCTTGTGTCAAGCCACTCTTGAACCACAGACAGCGTCAGAAGCGTCTTGCCTGGGCTACAGAGAAACAGGACTGGACTGCTGGTGAGTGGTCCAAAGTCATGTTCTCTGATGAAAGTAAATTTTGCATTTCCTTTGGAAATCAAGGTCCCAGAGTCTGGAGGAAAAGAAGAGAGGCACTTCATCCACGTTGCTTGAAGTCCAGTGTAAAGTTTCCACAGTCAGTGATGGTTTGGGGTGCCATGTCATCTGCTGGTGTTGGTCCATTGTGTTTTCTGAGGTCCAGGGTCAACGCAGCCACATACTAGGAAGTTTTAGAGCACTTCATGCTTCCTGCTGCTGACCAACTTTTTGGAGATGCAGATTTCATTTTCCAACAGGACTTGGCACCTGCACACAGTGCCAAAGCTACCAGTTCCTGGTTGAAGGACCATGGTATCCCTGTTCTTAATTGGCCAGCAAACTCTCCTGACCTTAACCCCATAGAAAATCTATGGGGTATTGTGAAGAAGAAGATGCAATACACCAGACCCAACAATTCAGAAGAGCTAAAAGCCACTATTAGAGCAACCTGGGCTATCATAACACCTGAGCAGTGCCACAGACTGATCGACTCCATGCCACGCCGCATTGCTGCAGTAATACAGGCCAAAGGAGCCCCAACTAAATACTGAGTGCTGTACATGCTCATACTTTTCATGTTCATACTTTTCAGTTGGCCAACATTTCTATAAATCCTTTGTTTTTATTGGTCTTCAGTAATATTCTAATTTTCTGATATGCTGAATTTGAGATTTTCATTTGTTGTCATTTGTAATCATCAAAATTAAACGAAATAAACATTTGAAATATATGAGTTTGTATGTAATGTATGAATATAATATACAAGTTCACTTTTTAAATGGAATTACTGAAATAAATCTACTTTTTCATGATATTCTAATTTTATGACCAGCACCTGTACATGCATGCCTGAAATCATTGCACACCCATACATATGGGACACGGTCACATGCTCAGGCTGGCCCAAGCACCCGGCTGCAAAACTTGTGAAAATAAAACCTGGGATTGTCAAAGCTGTCTTGGACACGATGCTTTGGGGGTGAGGGTGGAGTGAGTGCTGSATCTAAATCCAACTTTCCAAGAGGCTCCACTGGATCCTGTGCAGCATCTAGTCTCAGTTACTCAATAGATCCAATAATAGCAGGAGAAAAAAAAGTGGAGAAACCTCAGACCCTCGAGGAATTGGGCTAAAGTCCCTCAGGGGGTGTCTTAGGGAGTGATGACTCGCGTATCGTTCCTATTTCTGACTCCAGCCCCACATTTCTCGCATTCGACGGTGAGGGGGGGCATCAGGAGGAATTCAAGGCACAGCCACCTCATGACGACGCAAAAAAAAWCCACCGACAAATTTACAAGTGCTCCGGTTGCCCTGACAGTGACAGAAACGATCAATCACAGACATCTAGCTTTGTGATGGACGACAACAAAACATGTGAAAGTAAAYAGACGTTCCTTCGAGTGGAAAATTAATGCGCAACGTTTCGCTTCTTTCCAAACGTCCTTTTCAGCGTATGGTTGTTTGAGGTAATAACATCTCCKTTTATATTTCCAAAAAGATAAACCACGATCCACTGACAGGGCAAACACTCAACCGAACCCAACAAGCACCCATAAAAACCGAAGGGACGAACAAACACGTCTCTATCCTCTTCGTATCACAAAAAAAAAAAAAGATGACAAAACTTATAAAAGCAGCACAGAATGGTATTTCAATCATTTCTAATACAAAGTCAGCTACCCAAATATACATATAAAGTTTGAATAAATATTTTCAGATATAACTGTGTTTCTTTCTCTAGCAGTCCATGTTGTTTTTGTGTTTGTACGTACGTATATGTATTTGTGTTACCTGGGATATAATCCACATGTGCAAATAAATTTGTTATTGCCAGTTTTTTTTCTTTTTTCCTCATCATATTCGGGGTAGGAAGTGCGTCACAGTCATGGCAGTAGTGGCTTTGTTGCCCCTCTTCACACGGCCATGCTTGCTCAGTGCTATGTAGGACCCTCTGTAAACCAGAGACTCGTAGGCGTTGTAGTTGTTCGGGAGCAAACTCTCCTTGAACTTGCACTCGTCATGGAAGACTGTCTGGAGAGGGGGAAAATAAAAACACAGAGAAAGAACATGATTCTTAAACAGCTGCTCAAGAAAAAATACAAAGTATAAACCACAGAGTCTTCAACGATGGGGTCGTAACCCGTAGTGGGTCCATTGAGGTACTGCAGGGGTGTTGTGAGATTTTTGGTCTTTTTTTATGTAGTGTTAGATTTTTGTTAAAATGTTGAAGACTTTAGATAGATTCTGTTTTCTTTTTTCATCTGGAAACAGTAAGACTTGTGATTAGAAAGTAATGTTGATAATGTTATCGGCTACAAAGTTTTATTCTAAGTACTGTACAGTACAGTACATTCATGTGATCAAGTAACCCATCACTTACAACCAAGATTTAACTGGTATGTGAAGAAATAGGCAACTATAGTGCATTGGTTAAACATTTAAATAATATAATATAATATAATATAATATAATATAATATAATATAATATAATATAATAAATGAATACTTTATCGATGGATCTTTTGGAATAAACTCTCAAATTAATATTGAAGCTTTTTTGTGCAGTAGCTACAAAAACATGCTTTAGAGTTTTAAAAAAAATCTTTAATTCTTTTGTAATTTCCCTGCGAGCTAGAAGGGAAATTCTTTCCCGTTGTTATCTCAGAACCCAAACATTGAGGTTTCCTCTTTATAATGACATCAAAACTTCCTCATTATAACAACCTAAAAATACCATTCAGACCAAATATTAATGAATTATTGTGATTAGGAAGACAAATCAATGCATATCTTTGGAACTGATAATCTGAAAATGGACCAAATTTGACCTGATTCTATTCGATGTGACGAGTCACAGATATTTATTTATAAAGCACCTTTCATAAGTAGAAATGCTTTAAACAAACAAAAATATACGTTGAGCTGTGTACTGATAGTTTGGAGAGCATGACATTTGACCACAGAACAATTTTTTAATTTTGCCCCAACATAACTTATTAAATAAATACGGCAGTGTTTCTGTTCAGTGATCACGCATAACTTCTTTTTTGAATGATAGAGCTTTAACCAGCATTTGCAGGTAGCATGGTGAACTGTTTTAGGTAAGCACGACGGCTCAATAGTTAGCAGCAAGAAGGTCCTGGGTTTGATCCCCGGACTGGGGTGAGGGAGGGTGGGTAGGCAGGTAGGTAGGTAGGTAGGTAGGTAGGTAAGTAAATAAGTAAGTAAATAAATAAATGAATAAATAAATACTGTATATACAGACATTGATTTGCAAGTGTTCCTAACCTACGCAGGGATGTCAGTGACCCCAAATGTCAATGAATCAGGGTCTGCATTGCAATATAGGAACAACCTGTATTTATGCACACACAAAACCCATACAGTCACTCTTGGTAAGTACTCTGAGTTCTGTTCTGTTCTTTTGTCAATCAAAAGAACAAGACAAAAATGGGTCCAGACCACTTGCGATGGTGTCTTGCCTCAACAAAGTGACAATATGACTCTGCAGTGCTGAGCTGGCAATCCATGACACATCCAGCAGCAGAGCGAACCCTCTCCATCAGAGAGCATGTGGCCTAATTCAATCTCTTATCAGATCCTCAGTCTGCTCGCAAGCAAACGCTTCATCACTCAAGACCAGATAACCGGCTGCATTCTGTCTGTCAAATATGTAAAGGAGCGGCTGCGTGTCAGAGCACTCGCCTTAACACAATGACCCCCCCAACACCACCAGGGACCGTTTTATATTCATGACTAAAAGGAGAATTGGTTTTATCCTCTGGAAGATTTCTCTAGCAGGCCCTTAAACTGATTAATCTTATGCACATAAATCAGTACCTATTTCTTAATCAAACCAACAGCGTTTAAAGAGAAAACATGATCTTATAAAACTTTCATTAAAGACATTTTGTCTAAATGAGGTGAAGCATCAACATTTCTTGTCACAAATGTGTACCACATCAATAAATCTCCAACAAGCTGGTTAGATATTTACTTAAAGTCCCAGTGACATCTAATTTTCGTAATAAATATGAATGCATTTTTGGAAAGATAATATTAATGACATATTACAAAATGTATTCCATGCCACTGAGATAAATAATTGCTGAGATATTTGCATGTGAAACAACAGGAAGTGATGTCAAAGGGGAACGTCTGCATGTGAACAGAGCAGCGCTACAATGAAACAGATTGTAGAGAAAATCTCATGTTTTTTAAGATTATTTTGAGTCACTATCAGAGAGAGTTGAAGGGTCAGATTTCAATTAATATTGTTTCAAGAAACAAAAAAGTTTTCCTTCAACAAGAACTCCCCTTTGATGTCACTTCCTGTTTCATTTTGGCTGAGCCACATTCAAAAGAAAAGATGCCAATTATGTGACAAAATGGGTAAAAATCATGTGTATTGTGCCAGGTTTCATAAATATAAAGATGTTTTCTTTGACCTTTTTAAGCACATCACAGGAACTTTAAATAACTACATTTTTCAGCCATTTTTAAACAACCGCTCCTTAAAAAACACCAACAGAAAAACCTAAACTTCCAATCAGTCGAAGAAAGTTTGCTCAGTTTTATTTCAAGTTAAAACCCATTATTTTTGTGAGAAGATACTGATGGAACATCTAAAATACAATTATAATAATCAAAAACATAAGAGTGTAAACTTTCAGATTTATCTTTTTGATGCAGAAGCTGATGGATTTGGGTGCAGATTAAAGACATTTACCGTGTGTGTGTAAGTGTGTGTAACGTGCACTGCAACGCCAAACAAGCATTATTCGTTTAAATCGATTTCCAGTTCTGCTGACAGGCATCAGGGGGTTTCCCACCTCCAGGACCACATTACCATCCTGCATCTGTTAACCTCATCATTATTCGCCTGTATAGGCCAACGTGTCACACACACACACACACACACACACACACACACACAC
>NW_013952409.1:4369146-4407289 GCF_001266775.1 Austrofundulus limnaeus | reverse complement strand
ACACACACACACACACACACACACACACACACACACACACACACACACACACACACACACACACACACACCTGCTTTAAATAGAGCTTTATAAATTCCTGGTGGAATTAAAATAAAATTTATGGACTTTGCAACATTTGAGGCTCCCCTGTGCCACCCCATTCCAAAACATGACAGCAGCTAAATAAAAGAAAAATGAGAAGAAGTGGGGGGTGGGGGGGGAGTTTTGATGCCAGGATCTAATTAACCAACATAGCTGGGCAATAAACGAAATGCTGTGCATACCTACCGTTCCGTATAACCTCCCGCGGCTGTTCATTGCGACAAACAGCTCGCTCCTCACCCCGAACAGGCTCACCACTCCTCTCTCCACCGTGGAGATCTCTATCAGACCTGATGCAGGACAGAGAACGGTCACGTTAGAGTGGAGATCATGCAGAGCATCCTCTCTCCTCCCTCTCCCTTTGGGTGGAACCTTGCAGGTTGCTGCGCAGCATGCTTTTTTTTATTATTATTATTTTTATTTTTGCCTTTGTTATGCATCCTTCACCCCCCACTTATGCATCATCCAATTAAAGCAATAATGCGCCTAATTGAACTGATGTGCATTAAAGTGGCTGCTGCTCTCCGGACYGCCCTCAGAGCGCCGCGTAAAAATAAGTTGTGGCTAAAAGCGTCCATACATTCATGACATGGTTGAGCTCGGAGGAGGAGGAGGAGGAAGGAGAGCAAGAGGGGGAGAGAGGGAGGGGGTGTTCGGTGATGGATACTTGTTTTTAATAGAAGAAATCCAATTCTCCCAGAGTGGGATGAGATCTGGTCATGCAAATGAATCAGAGGTGCGCAGCGCAGACCCATCACCTGCTCCTGGCCCCTGCCTCTCTCTCTCTCTCCCTTTAAGTCCAACTGCATTACACGGGAGGTGAATAACTCACTGTACTGGTTCTCATTATGTACACCGTTTATCCTGCCGTCGGGGAGGATCTGAAGGTGAAACCCGATGCCCACGTTGCAGTAGAGCCTCCGCACTCTTTTGATGCCCAGCAGATAGTCGCTCTCCCAGTTCAGCTCCGGTTTCTCCCCGGAGACCCCCAGCACGGAGCGGGAGAAGAGGGTCTCCCATCGCCTCTCCAGCAGAGTCGCGTTCGTCCTGCCGCTCGGTAGCGGGTACGCCGACGCGACCCCCAGCAGAAAGCCCAGCAGGAGAAGCACCGCGGTCAGCGTCCAGCGCGGCGCGCCGGCCTCGCAGGACATACTGACGGGGAGCCTTTGCGCAACGGCCATCCGGTTTACCTCCGGGCCACGTGGTCGAAATTAATGACCCTAAAAATACCGCTCCTCTTGTTTTGCTTCCTTCGGCATGCTGGCTGCGGGTTATTTTTGGTGAGCAGATCAGAGCTCCGGGCATAAAGCGCCAGCCCCGGCGAGGAGGAGGAGGAGGAGAGGAGACGGGAGAGTGCGCGGCGGAGCTGGAGGTGATGGTGATGTTGGTGGTGGTGATTACCATGTTTTGCAGCTCCTCCGCGCCCCTCTCTCTCCCTCACACACACACTTCCTCTCTCTCTCTTGCCTCTGACAGCCTCTCTCTTGATGATGGTTCGGAATAAATTCGAACCGAACCCCCCCTGACTCCACCTCGCCGAGGCTATGACATCCCAGGTGACATCCCAGCAGGTAGGCTCGAGGCGGAACGGAGTGCTGTCACCGGATGGGATGGAGGGGTGGTGGTGGTGAGGGGGTCCACTCTGCTCCCAAATTGGCTCGGTGGTCATATGTCTGTCAGGCTGCTTCCTTATTTAGAAGGAAGGTGTAAAAACAGGCCCACTTGTCACCGGAGAGCAATGACAGGACTCTTGTGGTCCCACTTCTTCTGCAGCGAACTTTTCCCAGCAAAAAAAGGTTCTTCTAGAACCTGTCAGGTGATAAAGATCAGGAGTCAAAATCCCTGAGGTGTCCTTGAGCAAGACCCCCCAGGTTTACAGTGCTACAGAGCACCCCACACCCCCACCTCAGCTCAGGTTTTAATTATGACATGTTTTCAGAAACGCCCCCCTCCTCCTGTGGTGCATTCGTGGGAACTATGGAGATCTGGAGAGCCCCGCCATAAAACGGGACACATTTTCAGCATGCCAGCCCTCTGCCACCTGAACAGATGTCTTTTCCATGTAACAGATAAGGGTCTGTGCGTCGGGGGGCGGGGCATGGGGGGGTCACGCAGTTACGCACCAGGGCTTCACACATTCTCTCTCACACACTCCACTTTCCTGAGATTTCCAAAGGATGGCACCATTTTCACACTGAAACCCCGTCAAGTGGAGCCACAGTTCTAGAGTTTGTATTGGTTCTCAAAGTTGGGGTCAGGGACCTTCTGTGGGTCACACAATGCAAAGCGGGGGTCTTGAGATGCAACCAAATAATCATAATACACAAATTTCCTCAGATTATTTCCTTGTTGTAATAGTGCCTTATACCTTTATAAATCCCTTTTATTTCTCTTAAACGGTGCCACATTTGTAAGGAACATGCGTTAGTAGGATGAGCATTAGAGCTGAGAATTTGCCAAACTTATTTTGCTGTTGATCTCGACTCCTGTTTTGAGTTTCTGGTACCTCCATGCTGCCAATCAGGGGACTGCTATAAGGTTTATCCCTAAGAAGCATGGCTCCAACAAAGAAATAATCTACCAAACACATTTCCTTACTTTTTGTGATAAGTTAACATTCCTAATTGCACATTTTACCATATTTGGGGGGGAGGGGTGTGTAACTGTGTAACAGTGGCAGGGTTTTGCAGTTTGTGTTCTCATTAGGGGTGGTAACAATACAAAATGATTCAGTTGCATCAAGGCAAAATGAAAGCATCGATCCATCATCATCATAAACCAGACATAGGTYGATGTCAATTGCAGACTTGTGAATGGATCAGACTTTGAGATAGAGAAACGTATCGTCATCCAAACAGATATAAATATTTTATTGTGATATAATTTACACATTTATCATTTAATTGGCTTCCATTTTGTGAATCAATAGCGAAAACATTGTAGACTGAACTACACTGAGAAGTGGTCAAATCAAAACATCACCAAACAGAACAGCATGAACCAAAATGCAATTCAGATAAAATAAACTTTTTTTWAATAAAATCAAATATTTAACCAACTGCAGAAACCTCTTAAAGGTATTTATTGCAAACTATAAAAAAGGTTATCCTGAAATTTATTAAGCAAGGGAGGCCTGAGCCCTCAGCAGAACATCATCGATGAATTCTGTTTCAGTGTAAACGTTTAAAAACTTGCTTCTACACACTGCTTGTCAAATCTGAGCATGAATAAATACTAATATCGAAGTTGTGAGACTTCTCCATCCCAAACGGCTCTTCAATGGACGCCACCCATGTTGACATGTTTTCCGTRGGGTAGTTGGCAGCCATTCACAAATTTTGCCCCAAATTTTTATGTATAGAAATTAACCATTTATAAGTTCATTTTGGTTTGGCTCAGTCTTCCTGACACTGAAAATATCAAAAACAAAAAAAAAATAACTCATTGACAATGCAGTTCTTTTGTTTTGTATAGAAATCTATTTGGTTACTGCATAAACACATTTGATAAAGCGGACACACATTTTCCCTTTTTTTTTTTTTGGCCACAACCAAAAGCATTTAAGACAGCAACAAAAGYAACTGAAGTATTGTAATTAAAGAAGAAATTCATATCAAAAATATCATTTCTGGCCTTCATACAGTCTGACAGTTGGCACTTTTTATTTTAATCAAATGAGATTTGTTTTTAGGAAAGTAAAACCCACCAGTTAAAGACGTGTTGAWCAATTAAAATACATAACAGACCTGTGGTTAAAATAAAAAATCCCACGTTTAAAAACAACTTTCTTTGCATCAGTGGAATAAAAACGGATGAAAACGTATCAGAACTCAGTTATTGCACTGAGAATAAAACTTGTAGCACTTAACATTTATTATGTTTTTACCGTAAAACTTATTTGATAAAATAGAAAATGCTCTGTGGTGTAACAGAGCATCAGGATAAAATAGTGGAAATAAATTATAGCTTTGAAGATGCTTTACACCATATTTATATAAAAGTTGKTTTTTCTTTTCACAGAAACAACCTTCACCTTTGCACCCACAGGAGATGCTGAAGTTTAAATCACACTATTTAGTAATAAATCCATYATAAATAAATACATATGTACAAAATCTGTTTGACAAATGTACAGGCACTTGTAACAACCTTTGATTTTCTCCTGACACTGTAGCCACTGACTGTTTCTCCTGTTTCATTTCAGTAGCAAAAAGACTAATTGAGTGTTTGCGCACTCTGCTAGGCAGTAATGTCAACATCCCTCTGCACGGCTGCAATAAGATCTGTCAGGACTATTTGTATCTGCAGAAGACATTTTTAACACCCCGTAAAGGATCTAATTCTTTCTGAATGCGACACTTGTGGTTTTTATATCATGTGGTCGATTTGAAACGAGATCCTATAATATTGTGTTTGGGCTGCAGTATGTGGGGAAAAAAAACAACTCACACTTAAAATATTACTAATGCTTTCTCACATTCATCCTCCACGTTAAAGATATATGCACACACACACTGAACTTCAGCCCATCAATATGCAGTGCTCACACTTGCATTAAACCAAATGTTTCCAYGTACTGCAGGACCTTTTCTTGGTCTTCTCAGGAATGGTTGCTATGAAGTGGGTATCCATGAGACAGCGCCGTACACGTTTACCACCAGCATTACGTAACGGGCCCATCTGGATGTCCTAGATTGTCGTTTGAATATACAGTGAAACGCAGCGGTTTAGGCAACAGGGAGCACGATTTCTCAGCAACATCAAAACAAGTTCGGGACGGTTTTGACCCGAGACGACCGCCCAGACTGGAGACRTGTGTAGACAAACATTCTGAGCAGATACAGACTGGTTTAGTCTCGGATCATTTAGACAGCTTCTTACTTCCAACTACCACAGTTAATAACTGCACCTCAGCAGGTTGCATAACTTAACTCCCATAGGGATCAATAGTCAGTTTGTGTACAAAATATTTTCAGTAAATCTGTCCGAGAGGTGACTCCGGTTAACAGGGCTAAGAGTACAGCTCAGTTTATAAACTGAAGCAGCCTTTTTGTTTACAAATAAAATCAGTTTACTCATCACAGAGAGCACTTAGAGAGCAGGAATAGTCGCATGACGCCTTGATCAAATAATTCTAGAAGTGTCATCGAGTTCATTTAAAGCCTCAAGTTGTAAATTTAACCAGATTTAAAAACTGGATGTATGAAAAAAATGGCAGGTTAATGAGATGATACTGAGGTGTACCAAAAGAAATACTTTTTCACACCTGTTCCCTCTCAATTTTAGATGTTTCTGATAAACTTGTGAATAAATGTGATTTTTTTTTTTTTTACACAGACTATTTAAAATCTCAGAATGAGATAGTTTAACACTTCAGCAGCTCAGTGTTTGAAGCTGCCGAGATGTACAGTAAATATCCTTGATGGTACCTGAGGAAAAAAAATGGACAGAAATTGTCACAACTCAATGTTTTTTAGAAATAAATAAACAATAACAGCTTTTAGCACAGCATGCCACACTSGGGCTAACGATTTCTGCTTTAAGATAAAAACTGAACCTTTTTCCTGCTCAGGAGACTTTTTCATTTCATTAACCACTTTTCATATAACCTGCAGATGGCATTAACACGAGGCATTCTGGGAAAGCTAGTGCACTGTTGAGTCCCGAGTGATTCCATCGCTCCCTTTTACAAAAAAAAAGTTTTAGCTCCTGAGGTCCTTTTGGTCAAAGACGATGTGACCAGCTAAGTAGATGGCAAYGGCTCCGAAGATGGCGGAGCAGGCGATGTAGGCGGTAACAGACTGTGCAAACTGAACAATCATACCCATGAAGAGGGTGGGGAAAACCTGAGAGAGGAGAAACGTGCTGTCTAAGATGGCGAAGTCCAAGCCCACACCACGCCTCTCGTAGCCGAGCTCGGCCCCCTCCTGCTCGGCGCTACTGGAGCGGTGAGACGAGCCGTTTTCATAAGCGTCTTGGCTGAGGAAGGGGTGCATGTAGGGATTGGTGTTGTGGTTTATGACGCCCTCCTCCTCCTGCAACGGAGTCAAATAAACTGATTCTTGTTTGGCTGTTTTGCCATTTTGATGTAGGCTTTTGGTTTTCTTTTTTGGCATGTAGACCTGAAACATGACATAAAACAAGTTTAATTAAGTATTTATCCACATGAACTCCGTGAAACATTATGTGTCCTTTTACCTCTTTTTCCTTGTGGTAATGGCAGGTGAGCGTGTAAGGCAGGGTCTGCAGAGTTGCATAAGCGTAGCCGGTGAGAGCTGCCATCGCTGTGACCAAGGCCACACTTTTGGACAGGCAGATGACCAACGCCGAGGCCGTGAAGCTCACCATGCTGCTCAGGTAGACCCACCGCGACCCGAAACGGTGAACCAGACGACTCATGATCAGAGAGAAGAAAGTTGAGGTAGCACACTGGAGAAATAGGCCAAGGCTGCCCATACGGATACCTGAGAAAAGAAGGATCGTTACAAAATATACTGCATAAAACATCTAAATGTAAACCTATACTGATGAAGCAGAAAGCCTTTTGTTTGGTCAACTTCATAAACAGGCAGAAACGTATCCATTATGGTAACATTTACGGAGATCTGAAACTGTGATACAGTTCAGGTTGAGCGACGTGGACAATAACACACACCATTAACCTCAGATAAATCCTCGACAGGGTGAAGCACACAGACCAGGCCTTGTTTACTGATGGGATCTGCCTTCTGGCCTGAGTCTGGCCCAGTTAGCGATCCCAGACAACAAGCATCTGAAGRGGCCTGAAAAACTGACTTAAGGTGGAATGTAAAGTCCAAACAACAGAGGAAGAGTTGCAAATTCCTTYGCAAAATTAAATTATACATTTGCTTCCTTGCGTGTCTCCTGCATCCTGTCCGAGTTTTTATTTTGTTTCCAAAATACAATTTAACAATCAGTACGAGAAGGATTTGCTCTTGTGGAGCAACAYGTCTAACTTTGCATTAAAAAAAACGTTGAGCAGACAACGGTCTTTTAGTGGGTGAATAAAATATTCAGAGAATAATCAAAAGCCAAGTTCATTTTCAACTTCTGKGCAAAAGTATCATCATTTCAAACCATAAACATTTTAAATCCCTGGTTTATTCCTATGTAACATTTAGCTAATAAATAAATGTCACATTTTAATTGAACTCGATGACCTGAATCCACTGTGGGGCCGTTWCATTTCTAATCTGAGTTTGTTCTCTGTGAACAGTTTGGGTCAGAAGTTCAACAGCAGGGCAGACTAACCCATCCAGAAGAAAAGAAGTGGCTCATATTACTCCCAAAAAGCAAAGCTGTGGAGCCCTGCTTTCTAAACACAGCTGACACTAATGAGAACCAAAATCTGAGCCTGAAGATGTGAGGGCTGAGCCAAAACGAGCAGCTGAAAAGATTACTTTAAAAAAAAAAAGTTATTGTATTAAACAAACAAACAAGAAAAAACATCTGCAGTGATTTATTAACATCTGCTGTGTTTCAAATTAAACAAAACTCAGAATGACCTCAAACATGTGGGTTTTGGCCGACTACCTGACTTGAATGAACATGTTCTTTGTGTGCCGATTCACTGACATTGATTCTTTGTGAGTGCGACATTCCTCGCAGTCCAACGTGGAAAGACAGACAGAGGTGGACAAACAGAAAGAGGGGACAGTAACAGGGTATGAAAGCCACTATAAAGAAGAGAAGATGATGATTCTGCATGTGTTTACAGCTTTTTAAAGCACACGAATGAAAAGTAATCCTTGAAATTTTGAGGCGAGTTTGTTGCTTTGCGTTATTAAAACACAGGATGTTCTCCTGCTCAACAGATGTGTCCTTAATTCAAGTCGCAGCTGCCTTTGTTAGTATGGACTATACTTTAAAAATAAAACGTCAACAGCATCAAAACAAATTACTCATTTAGGAACATACTTTGTCTCTCTTATGCCAAAAGAACTCGCCTGCTTTCTGCACTGCTTTGACAAAATACAGTTCATTTATTCTTACACACATGATAAGAATAAAGATTTGCTTTTAGGAATATTGTTTTGGCAATGCCCCATTTTGAACAAAGCTACAGCAAAGTTGGTATAATCCTAATCCATCTATTAAAAAAGACTAAGAAAAACACAACCACTCATAGAAACGCAATCTTTAGAATTGCAGATGAGGAGAAAATCTGACCTTCATCGTATCTTTGTCTGGACATGCTTCCTGGTAATGCACTAGGTACTCCTTCATACAGGCCTTCCCCCACAAAGTCWGTGTAAAAAAGCATAAACGACATGACAGCCATCCAGCTGCAGAGCTGGGCCACGCACAGCTGTCTCATCACCCGCGGGACGTGGCAGTAGCTCCTGAAGATGGCCGGGGTCATGGCCCAGCATGTTCTCAGTAAACAGAGGAAAGGTCCGGCCTTCAGCAGCCTCAGTTTGCATTTGAGCAGGTAGCAGCAGGAGCGGGGAACGCCGCAGCGGCTGGCTTCCATCACGCCCGGCCCAGACTCTAGTAAAGATCCGGATCCCGCCGAGCTGCTGCTGGAACATGAGGGCTCCTCGGACATCTTCATGGTAATGAGCACGCTGGAGACAAAGATGACGATGAGGAGGGAAAAAAGGCACTCGGCCTGGCCTCCTAGGTAAACAGAAAGCAGACCACGACTCCAGTCCAGGGCAGGTAGTAAATAACCTACGCAGCCTCCCAGGCTGACCATGAAGGAGAACATAGCAAAGGCCTGGCCACACTCCTCCTCGTCCCGGTACAAGTCCGACAGAAGAGCCTCCAGCGGCGTGAAGCAGACCTGTCCACAGAAGTCAAGGAGCCCAACACCAAAGATAAGAACTCCCACCTGAGAGAAGAAAATACAAAAATACAACAAAACTGAAATTAGGCTTTATTATCTACTAACTCGATATAAAATACAGGAAACATTCCAGTCTTTAGTATTATATTTTTCAAATTCTTAGCTTATTTRAGTGAAATCATGCTTTCCTACCTGGAGGGTGTGCCCTCCCCAGGCAARACGGGCTGCCAGCAGGTCAGCATGGGGAATGATGAAGAGCGCCAGAAGAACTCCCAGAGACAACAGCCAGATGAAGGGCCGCCGCCTACCGTAACTGCTGTTGCACTGGTCGCTGGCCGAGCCAATCAGGGGGATGAAAAGGAGGCCAAGAACCGGACCGATACCTGAGTTCACAACCAGGAAAACACAAAGGTCAAAACTTCTCCAAACAGGGCAGCTCRTGTAGGTGGCAGAGAGGAAACAAAGGTAGATGTAAAAGGCACAGTGTGTGCAAATTTAGAAAACATAACGCATGTAAAAAAATAAATAAATACAGGCTAGGGTTGGGCGATAAATCGATTTAAATGATTAATTTGAATTTGCCATTTATAAAGATTTTATTTTGGGAAAAATCTGGATTTTTTTCCCACCAGTGCACTCTTTGGGGCTTCTGTAGATCAGAGGTCACCCCACCTGTCCCTCAAGACGCTTGGTACACGACATGACAATATGGCAGCTAGCAATTAGGATCTACTTCCCAAAAACGGCACTGTTTCTTCAGTTATCTGAAGCTGGTTAGGTTTTGCAACCTCGGACTTGGAGCAACAATAACAGCAACAAAGTGGGAAACAAAATCGATTAAAATCGAAGATCGAATTTGGGATAAAAAAAAAATCGGAGATTTGGGGGGGGGGGGGGCACGTCGCCCAGCCATAACACACCATTTCTGCTTTTTAAAACTAACATTTCACATCTTTTTAAACAACCTTGCAAAGCTGCAGGGTTCTCACAAAATTTATTGTCTGAAAATCACAACAGTATCCTTTTTCTCCGAGGTATCCATTTCTGGCCAAAACGAGGGTGTTTGAGGAGGTGACCTGTTCCAGCAGCTGTCACTGACTTTCAGGTTTGTCTAAGAATGGCAGCTGGGATTAAAAGTTTGCTCATAGTAAGAGAATAATCTAATCAATTATATGATCAAATCAGTCTGTTTTAATCTTCAGTTTAGGTACATACAGAGCCAGCTAAAACCAGCTTTTAAAAAAATATTGCATTGACTACAGACATATTGCACATTTTGTTTAGACTTCTCTTTCTCCATATTGCCGATAGTTTGACGTCTCTGTCATCATCACTGCCTGCTCCTGCAGATGGTATGCATCCTGAAAGTCGGCAGCTCATTCTCCACACGTGGCTGGCTCTGGCTAATTAGAAATCACCATGGTGCAGTGGTTGCTTGCATACAGGCACATACAAAATTCAAAAGCAATCTAATCCTTGGACTAGGTTTTTAACTATAAAAGCTACCCCGAGGAGTTTTCAGCATAGCCAGAAAGGAAGTTGGTGAAAAATATAATATAAAGCTCATATCGCCTGTTGTGCACATGCTCAAATCAGTCCTGCTCATAAAAACGTTGTTTCCTAGAGTTGCTCAAGGTAAAACCGAACCAGTGGTAAGGATATGCAACCTTTTAAAAGACACATTTTGCATTTTGTTTGGCAATTTTTCACAAAACTACTAAATGGAAATGTAATTCACAAGTCTGTTCACTGAGGCAGAGGACAGCAGGTAAACGGAGAAAGGCAGAGAAAGTGACTAAAGCCTGGCAGTCAGCTGCTGCCACACATTACTTCCTGCTGCAGCTGTTCAGGCCGTTCATAACACCAGCTTTAGGACTTTCAGTCTGTAATACTCACCCCTCTGCTTCCTGAAACACAACGCACACAAACACTCATCTCTGCACTTTTTTTCTGCTTTCAAACCCGTGTTCACATACATGCACAAATCTGTTCATATGTTACTGTAAGCAGACAACACAAAACACAATCCTATCTAACTGTAGCAATTATCTGCAAACCTGTCCAAGAAACAAAGTAACAACAGAGAATAATTTACCCAAACAAATGGGTCTCACATACAGCAGAGAGCAGCCTTTTGTAAACTCGATACTACGGCACAGGGAAATTAGTTTTAAGCCTCTCAGGGTACAGTATTCATTTATTTAAACACGTCAGTATATTAAGACAAGAAGTAGATTTAGATGATCACACAGCGCTTAAAATGTTGGATGGAATTTTTAATAAAATCTCCATATCCTCTCATCAGCAGTAGGTTAGAAATGTAAAAGAAGTGTGTGGAGGTTGTAACGTTTAGTTTAAACAAAATATGAAATTTTATCACCTTCTATCACAGAAAAAAATGAATTACATCTTATCATAGTAGAGGTTTTTATGTTTCTTTTTTGGACAGGGGTAACCAGCATTTTCTTCTGGAAGAACAATGAAAAGCACAAAAAAGCAAAAGCTTAAATGTTTCAAGGACATGACATTGTTTTTGGAGGTACATGGTGACTTTTTGCACTTCGAGGAAAAGGGTTGTTTACTTTTGCAAAAAAAAAACTGAGTCAGCGGGTTTAGTATACTGCATTTTCCTGTTGTGTTGCTCGTAACTGTGAACAGGCAGCGATGTGGACAAACCCAAGAATTTAAAAACAGCACAGCTCAATCCCCTTCCAGCAGAGAAAGGACAGGGGCACGGGCTTCATCGGTTGCAAAAACATCCGAGTTCACTGCAGCTGTGAGCCTCTGGCTGTAATTAGAAAAGTAAACAGGAAAATTCATTATCACCCATTGTCACCTGCTTACATTTTAAATTTAATAATCTTTTCAAACAATACTCCAAGACTCTGCTGGGGTCACGTTTTTATTAAGACCGTCTCTGGTTTTAGGTTGCACTGCTGTTGATGATTAAAACTGATGAAACACGTCTGTGCCTCTACATTTTGTGTCTATAAGTTGAGCCCTCTCTGACGATTCATCATCCTGCTGCCTTTCAAATTGTGCTGAATTACCACAGCAAGAGAACAACAGATGATTAGGTCAATTATTTCTGTAAGGACCTTCATTATGTGTTAAATGGATAAAAGAGACATGAGCAGATGTGTTAATATCTTGTGCACATTTCATTCATTCTCATTCAGTTTTTAACACGCCCTTACCTAGCACCATCGTCATGTAGCGCTCCTCTACTCCAGCCTCCAGCAGCAGTGGGGGCACGTATGTGATCCCAGCTGCCACGCAGATCTCCAGGCCACAGGTCAGGGAGTTCAGCAGGATGAGACGCCACTGAGATCTCCATCCAGGCATATTTACAGGGGCTGACTCGCCTTTCCTCCACTCTAGGATGGCCACTACTCAGGGCGGAGGAGACGGGAGGGACCTGGACAGGGATGAGGGGTGGAGCTCGGGATGGCAGACAGAGTCCCTGTGGGACCTAAAGACTGTCGGCAAGGGACAGCAGCGACGACATATGGATGTCTCAGATGACCTGGAGGATTCATTCTCTTCTCAGCATTCTGGATCTGAGGAGCAAAACGAAAGAAATCCATAGAACGTTAGACACAGCTTTGACAAAATCCCTGAACATATAATTTACTTTTGTTTAGGACAGTCCAAAAATGGGAGCGAAGGCTAGGACTTGTGTGAGAAAAATGAAAAACAATGACCTTGCATGACCAAAAATCCTCTGGAATGGGTGCTGGACCAAGAAGCAATAATCATGGAAAATTACCCCCTTTTTTAGTGTGGTGTTTGGGGCACAACGCACTTCTTCAAATTACCAAATTTATCTCATTTAAATGCCTACAATTCATGAAACTGTGTGATAGAACAGACCTGCTCATAAATACAGGTGGAATTTAAAAAATCCCAATAATAGCTTCAATTATAAGACGTCATTAAATACATACTCATATTCATATCCATTGTTTGAACAGTCTAACTTTGGCAGTTCGTTGCCACGTTAATACATCTGGAAGTCAGCAGCTTCAGATTTCATAGGGATTATTTGCAGTAATTGTTTTCTTAAAATAGACTGTAATTCAGTCGGAGTCCAGRTCACTGTAAATGGTAAAAGTCAAAAAGAACAACAGCTTCAGGGCAGCAGGAAAGATGAGAAGACAAAAGAGCTGGAATGATGGGGCAACAAAGTACTTGCCAAACAGGTTGTATTCATTTCAATATTTTCTCAAATTCTTCTTGGTAGCTCTTGTGATACTCTGACTACAGCTTTAGTCACATTAGAGCCTCCCTCAGTTTGTTTCAGCCATTGTTAAACCAAAAGAGGTTGAACAATATAACACACAGAGGAAGATTAAAACAAACCACACATGTATAGTGAGTAACACTGTACAAGATGTTCCTGTACGATGGATTTAAATAACAAAGGGTGTGTTTTTTTTTCAAGGACAGACTAAAAAAAACGAGTCGACAAAAAAGAAAGAACCAATTTCACATCGTTACAAATGCTTTCATGATGGTTTGTCTACTCTGAAGTATCCAAAACCAGCTACTCCTTCATTTGTGATTAAAGATAAAGGGAATAGACATTAACTTCAATGAATGGGTTCTTTTCTCTGCTCGCTGTTGGACTGTCAGAAAACTTTACATCAGTAGCCATCAGGAAAACTTTGGTCATAAAGTACCATTTAAATGTTTACTAGGAGCAGTTTCAGCACATGTACTGTTTGCCAAGCCTGGACACGGTCATACTAATAAAGGAGGAGAACCTAGCTGTGGCAAAACACAGAAAAAAAGCTAAGCTTGTTCTCCATGGCAATACTGTTGTGATCTTCTCCATCTCCTTGGAGCTCTGACACACCAGGTTAGGTTTTAACCAATAAAGCTGTGCCTTACTGCCCCTCTGTTAATGCTGATATTTGTACAATAATGTTTGTCAGTTTAAACAGGGTCTCCTTGACAATTGTTCAGTGAACATTGTTTCAGGTATGTTAGGCAACATGTTAGGGGCTGGTTAATGAGTAAATACGAGTGGCTGCAGTCTTCTAGGGTTTTTTCTTCTTAAACGTCATTGTAGACACATCAGGGTCACATTAACTTGTAGGTTAGGGTCAGACAATTACTATGGCCACTTCAAAAAAAAAAGGAAACCCGCTGCCATTTGATAGAAAAAAATGACAAATTTCTAAATGAAAACTGGAATCTGAAAATTTCTCTAAACAGTTTTGTTTCCAATGAAAAAAAGGGAAATACTAAGAAAATCACTTTCGTCATCATTACTCAGTAAGATAACATTCCTCTGAAGCGGAGCGGTCAGAATAGCTGCAAACACAAACAGGTTCTGTATTTGCATCTGCTCTGACATTTCTCTGCCAATGCCGTCCATCTGTTATCTCTTAGCACAAAACATAGATGTCATCGTGTCCAACAGGACTTTGTTATTCACAGAAACCTGCTCAGCCAGTGTGTCGAGGACCTCTGCAGTCCTTTCTATGGCAATACTGACTATCAAGTAGGCTGCAGGTGGACGACAGATGAACAAACTAATTAATAAATAAATTTAATGAATGACAAAGATATTACATTGCTGAGAGGTTGTTAAATAAATCAGCATTTATTTTTCTTAAAGTGGTTCTAAAAATGTTATGTAGCATTTTGAATTCACTAACATGTCAAATACACAAACTTATCTTCCTCTTAACTTATCAGTGTTTCACGCAGCCTTGAACATGTTTTGTCAATGTAAGCRATCAGGGTTTGCCATGGAAAATCATCACAGCTTCTATTTTTAGAGGTCTAAGATTTCACAATTTAGCTGATTTCAATCTTCTTTAGTAGGAAGTGAAAACTCTTTCCTGGGTTTTGCTCCGCAATCACCAGTCTCAAATTCTCAGTAATACATATTACGCGTCCTTACAAAAAAAATGTGCTGATTATATTCAGTCAGTACTTCATTGTATCGTCAAGCCTAGGCTTCATGGTAAAAATGTACAGTAGGGTGGACACAAAACTAAAATCAGTCCAAGTCCTTTGCTACAGAAATCAGAAACTTTAAAACAAGGCAACAGCAGGTTGACCTATCAGAGGCCTGGGTCACGTGAAGAAGGGACCATTTCACACCCCTCAGATTTCATCCCCCCCAGCCTTGGCACATTGAAAGACACGCATCAGGGGAGCAGCCTTTGCCCCTTCGGCCTGTCTGGCCACTACAACCCCCTGCATATTTTGTGTATGCATGCTCACACACAGGTTTTATCCTTTTCCCTGTGCATTTCTTCCTCAAACTTCTCCGAGCCCTGAGGTCAGCATCATGTCTGGCCTGCCTTTTTTTTTAAAGAACCCTTTTGACACATCTGCCCACCATTGGTTATGCTTTTATGATTCTGAAATTCTGTGTGAATGCTTTCTATTGCAGCCCCAGCTGGCTCTCTGTCAGACTTTCTCACTGAAAACACAAGGGTCCCTGGTGGCTAGAARAAAGAAATCTGATTTGTCTTACCAAGCAGACAAGGCTTGTCTGAACATTTCCAGGGTTTTGTAAACCAAGTGGTTGCTTAATTCTTGACCTGACTGGCACAAGCCAAGAAAAAAAATGAATAGAATGGAAAAACAGTGAGAAAGAATGAAAAGTAGAAGCTGTGCAAAGGGGTCATCAATCATCCATTTAGTCACCTCAAAGTCAAGCACAAAAAATCCATTTGTTTACTTCATAGATGGCACTATGACCAAAGTAAAAGGAAAACAGAGCTTTTAAGGCTTTTAGATTTAGGTTTTGAAGACTGATGGAAAAAACAAATGTGTGTCTAAACTCATACGTGTCCACCTCAGTCGATACTCAGTTTTCCTGAACCAACCTCTGACTCCACACTGTATTCCAGTCATGTCATCCATCTCTACACATACACTGGAGACACAAACGCACACACTCAGTTACTAAATGGTGCTCCAGTTCACATTGTATGTTTTAACATTGAAGTCTGAGCTTAGCTGTGACGGTGGGACAGTGGAGGATGGTTGCTTTTGTCAGTTCTCCCACTGCTCCATTACCAAGCCCCATTCATCCAAAGGCCCGCACAAAAAAAAAAATCTACTAATGACTCTGAGTGGTATTCTAATACAAAACAGGCTTTGTATACATCTCTGTGCCAGTGAGTAATGTTATATAATGAGGTTTCAAATGTGGTTCGAGCCTTTTAGAAATTAAAGTTTGTGCAGATAAAAGGGTGTTYGTGTGGATGATGGTCTGCCTACAGACAACGGAGTTTGTTAGAGAAGAGACATGACATCAGGGCCGCGACACAGTGGAGGCTGCTGCTGCTGCAGAAACTTTAACAGGAGGGTGAGGAGATGAATGGCTGCAGCATGGTGGCCTTCATCTCGTTTAGACCCTGCACATTAATACACACAACAGTTGGTGTGGAGGAACAAAAGGACCAGCATTAAAAACAACTGCATTTGTATTCTGTAGTGTGTTCTCCAAATGAGCACACAATCACACCCTTAACTTAATTTTCCATACATGTTGTTTGCTTCTGATACAGACAACTCAGAAATAAACTTGCTCTTTGTGCTCTTTAACCTAATTCACATAATAAGTTTCGTTTTTGATTTAAGGTCCAGCTCTGCTCACTTGAAAGGCTGCTTTGACCAAGGTGAACCCACCTCCTATCCCATAATGTTAAGCCCACAGTCGCCACAGTGACCCTTGACCTTACCTTTCACCACAAATCATATAAACAACCCAACATTTCAAAGACAGTGGCAGCTGGAGGACTTTTTTATACTAATCTTTCTTTAAATACAGCATGGTGAAATGAAACCAAATGTCTGTGTTGATTTAAAGTCAAACTTCTGTAAGGAAATAAGATGAATAAACTTGAAAAAGCTCGAGAGACGTCCCCCCGCAGGATCTACTGACAGTCTTTATGATGACAAATGTGAACAGATAAATCTTTCGACGACTGTAAAATAAGGACTATGTCTCAGGGAAAAGTCTCTTAAATTTAAAGGAACAAAGAACACCATGAAACCAACATGACRTGACTCCTGAGAATAATGCATTATTTCCTAAAAATATACGTTTTTAGAAGTTTTTGCATTCTCCTTTGAATATGCAAAAACAAAATCTTATAAACATTAAACCCGCCTTTAGGCAGCATCTTTGCAGGAGTGTAATCCAAACCCTAAAATGAAAAAAAAAAAAAGAACAAAGAAGTAGTCCTAATAAGATGTGCACAGAGAATCTGCCATGATGGACCTGTATATTCACTTGTCAAGTAAAAGAGCATATATTTTTATAATTCTGTATAGCGGGTAGTGTGTGCGTGTCTGTTTATAAGTGGGTAAACAAAGAAGTCTGTACTCAGCCCTGACAGCAGAATGAATCCACKTGTGCCTATGGGAGTATGCATATCATACTTGCTGATGCAAATAGCACAATAATGGAGAGCTGCAGAGTTGAGCTGTGTGGGCTTTTATAAGTCAATGTGTCTGATAACATGCCTTCTCGCAAACTGCCTCTTCAGTCATTAAAGAGCTATTGTGTCAGTGTGGAAGGACTAATAAAAGAGTGCTAATCCCAAGAAGGTTTTAATCAATCTCAGGCTTGGTGTGAACAGGAACGTTAGTGTTATTTAAATGTTGATTGTGATA
Organism: Austrofundulus limnaeus; assembly: GCF_001266775.1. Lineage (NCBI taxonomy): Eukaryota > Metazoa > Chordata > Actinopteri > Cyprinodontiformes > Rivulidae > Austrofundulus > Austrofundulus limnaeus. The sequence goes on along the minus strand of NW_013952409.1, from coordinate 4,389,729 downwards.
AACATAAAAAAATACATTTACATGGATATTGCTCTTCTCGTTGAATCCTCTGTAGTTTTCTTATCTGGGTTGCCAAATAAGGAAAATAATGCATGAATTATAGAATTATTGTTGGGGTTGGGTTGTTCCTACATGTTGCGCTCCGCTATATTACTGTCTTTCATTTACTTGCGTAAGTGCAGAAAAACTCTTGACTGCAGCTGTTTGTAGCATTATATTTATATTATCTTTAGTCTTTAATCTTTGTTTTTCTTCAAATAAAATAATTTATACTCACATCTTAACCATTTCTCTAAATCAAATAAGATAACAAAACAAGAGATGATAGGCAAAGTGATACTTACCAGTCAAAGAGGAAAAGCCCAAAAAGATCCATAGGCTAACATTTATAAAGAATGAGGGGATGCATCCATTTTAAAGGTTGATCTCAATCTTTATCTAGTCAGCAACTCGCTATTATTTGACCGCCTGCTTGAAAAGTGCCTTTTTTAATCCTTTTCAGTGTCGTCTTGATCCCTCCTCCCATTCAGCACACCTCCTTTACTCCTACCCCATTATATTCCCTTGCACTCTTCGGTGTTTTAGCCTGTAAGATGGGAATTAGGAAAATCCCCAAGCATTAAGGAGTCCTGCTGCTTTCTGTCTGTCTGTATCTACCTCCACATTAATGTCCCCCTCCTCTTTTCCACTCAAGATTTTCTCAAAAAAGCCAAAGCCAGAAAATATCCAACTTTGACACAAAGCTTTCCAACAGAACCGGACACTCACCTGTGATGTTTAACTTCAGAGGCAGTTAGGAAACAAAGACTGAATTGATATCACCCTGGTCTGAGGCCACTCCTTCGTCTCTTCTTTCTCATGATCTATAACCACTCCCTAAAAGAAAAGTTTTSTTTTATACCCCCTGACCCAGTATCAAGTTCAGCAGCTTATCAGAGCAGAGGGAGATCTCCCACCATCTCTCATTACCTCCCTTCTTCTRGTCCAGTCTTAGTTAAGCTTTTATCCCTGGATGACCACTGGTCTGTGGAATGATTTAACCTCTTTCCTGGTTCATCAACTCGGCCAGCAAAACGCCTAATTGAGTAGATGCGAACATGAACACACACATCGACACACACACTCGCTCTACTGCCTGGCTGGCTGATTTGTCTGCACCAAGTGCCTACAGGCCAAGACCAGCCCTCTATAGAAAAGCATTTAATTTGATAATGGTGAGAGGAAGAGGAGAAGTGGAGCGCAGGGAGATCTAAAATKAGGAGGGTGGTTGGCCAGGTGAGGTGGGCTGGGGTGTTGAGTAATGTCATTAGGCTACGACTGACTTTAAGGAATCTCAGTTTCTGGAGCCAGATCAATAAAGGAGAGTGCGGAGAGCAGCTACTGGCAGCACTTCCCCTCTGAAACACGAGTGGCTTGCCTGGAATTAAGACGATTCTGAAAATCCTATTTTGGAAAAAGGCTGGGCCTCAGGAACTCTGCTTTAACGTCCATGCCCTGACTTACCAAAAACATTTCAGTTCTGCTCAGCTGAATGAAAAGCCCAGTTTAAAATGTAATCAGGCCTTTGTTATGTTGCTTTTATCCACCCTTTTATAAATATGCATGTGTTGCACTCCTTCACAGTTAGCGTTTTTCATTTTTAATGAATTACTAAGATATTAAATACAACTTAGAATAACTGAGCTGAAGCTATAATCCACAGACTCTTCGGTCTACAGTCCAACCCTCCCGCTACAAGTACACCAAAAGATACTGTAACAAAAATTTGCTTATCTACTAGCTTTCTTTGCATGCAGTAGTGATGTTTCAACTGCCAACATGTGGTAATATGCATGCTTAACTCGAGCTTTGGCTCATGTTTTACAAGTATTCTGGACAAGACGACTAATTCCATAGTAGCCTTGCCCACAAACTCAACTTCTCCAGTACCATCCAAACCCAACATGCCCATAATAAGCTACGACACACAGCCTTCTGCCACAATAAACCATGCAAACTAAAACAGCACAGCAGAAATAGATCTCGAGGGATACCACTACTGGCATAACAGCAGAGACCCAACAAAGCCTAAATGTCACCAGAGTTATACGCAGCACGAAGGATGGAATGAGGAAGATCAATCACTCATTGTGTGCTTCCACAGCAAATTAACCTTTAAGTAAATACGTGACACTGATGCTCAAACACAGAGGTTCTACACATTACCAAAAGCTTTTAATATCCAGGGATTTCTGCATTAATGCTGATCCAATAACCATTGAAGAGTACAACCACCATCTAAACAGCTGTTATAGATTTCTCTGTAGCTTAAGAATCCAACCAGCGTTTGACACAAAGCTCGTCATTAAGGACCATCCACATTATACTAGACTATAGGTCTGTGAGGTTTCTTTATCATGCTGGAGCATCAGTCACATCTGATGTTAATCGTAAAATATACAAAAGATAGCTACAAGATTGATTATCAGCACAAAAAGAAACATTAAAACTTAACCAAAATAAGTGTTTTTGCATTAAAGAACATTACTCTGCTTTAAGACACGTTTTTTCATTTATAATCCAAAGTTTCCTAATAATGACATGCCTTTTCTCGTTTGCATAAAAACAAAATGTCATCCCCCCACCTCGTCCCCCTCAGTGTCCCACAGTCATGATTACAATATTTGTCAGATTAGCTCAGCAGGCAGGCCCAGAAAGATCATTAGCAGGCTGGACCACATAACTGTCAGGCAAGAGTCGCTTCAGAGATTTATGTGTGCAGCAACTTTGTGTTTGATACTTCTTATTCTCCTCGAAGAAGCAACAAGGCTGCACACAGAAAAGGGAGGTAAACGTAGTAAAGACCAATAAAAAAAAAAACTAATTTGGCTAATTGCATACACAAAAAGACAAAGTATTTTGGGTATTTTCCCCCCTGAGTCAAGAAACCCAGACTTTTATAAAAGGCAAGTCAGACACAGAGACCGAAACGTTAAAGTTTATAGTTATTTTTCATCATTGTGTTGTTTGTGAACTCGCACAGACCAGTGAATGCATAAATTATGATAAAACTGTTGCAATAAACAGCTGATTGGTTAAAGAATAATTTGCAGAGAATGAAATTAAAATGCCCAAACTTTAATTCCCATAGACCTTTAGAAGGATTTGGAAACAAAATGTTGGCACTCTGTGGTCCACTGTAGATAAACTGAGACCTGAATGCTGTCTCCATCACCTGCTATGAAGATGCAGAATATCTTGTTTTGCCTTCATTTTGAACTGTTAAACTATTCAAAGATTTAAAAAAAAAATCAATGTGTTAGCATAGAAAACATTTTCAAACCGCTCTATCTGCTGCAGCACAGGATGACTCACACAGTCAAATAGATGCAAGAACAACAAGGTGGCCTTTTATTGAACAATTACTTTAATTATTCAGCAATAAACCCGAGTCATCAATCTTTAATAMAAGTCGATTGTGGCAATATATGAGCCAAAGCAAACAATCAATACTAAAGTTGATTTAAGCTGATTTCAGTAAATACAAACATCATGAACTACACAGCTAAAATACACTGTTTGAGTGAATAAAAAGCTGAATAGCAAAAAGATATTAACAGGTCCATTTTCCTGAGTGACACAATGATTAATGCCTCAGTCAAATTCAACACAATCCACATGGTTAAAACATATAAAAAGGAGGACAAAGTCCTTTCTTTTTCTTTCAGAAAGCATGATTTCCTCACCCCACCCCGACCACAAACTGAATTACAACTTACAATTATTATAGTGTGCCGACACAGTGTTTTAACAAATACACTATAAACGTTTAGACAACGATCTTTGGTGGGGCTGCGATCAAAATCTACCCTTTACTTTAAAACCATCCAAACACACACACAAAAAGAGTTACACAATAGGAGGGGGCTAACAACATTACCATCTTTGTGTGCCAAAACTATAAACGTTGACTAAAAGGCAGACGGCTACCCTCGGCCTTCTGGGGGGAAAAAAAAGATATGTCAATCAGCACAAGACAAAAAGCTGGAGCAACAAAAGAAACCTGTAATCAAGAYAAATATTTCCTTCCGTCATTTTAATCGTCTTCTAAACAATAAACTTCCCAAATAAAACAATGTTTAACATCAACAAGGGCGGGGTAAAAAACACGATGGCTGAATCATGTTTTCATGCCTCAAATCTGATGTTTGAAACACTTTAGACGAAATATTGGTCTGGCAAAACCAGGCATCAAAGCGCGCGCACACACACACATACACACACACGCATATTGACTGAAAATCACAAGCTTGGGCTTTCACAAGTGCACAGAGCATCTCACATATCAAAAGGTCTCCTTCAACAGCATCCCCTTCAGCTTGCTACATGAAAGAGAACACTGTAGTGTCTTATATTATGCCGTTTTCCCCATTCATAGAGAAACTTCAAAGAGGGCTAAATGCAGTTTGAAGCCCTTTACTGTCTGTTGAATTGGTCTTTCCTGCCTTTTTTCCCCCAGTCAGAAATTATCAGAAGGTGGCTGGATCGTTTATAATTCGTTGCATTAAATGCTTTACCAGATTTGTTGTTTTCAGATCTTTCATTTTACACRCTCCAGGCGTTTTCTGTCTGGCAAAGAGGTAAGACTGAGAGTGAGAATGTGTTGCAAACATCTGGCTTTGYCCTTACAACAGAGTGGAAATCTCTACAAACAAGCCCAAGTGTTGTCTAGGCCTGTCGCAATAAATCAATTAATCGCACGATTAGGGCTGCCAAACGATTATTTTTATAATCGATTAATCACCAATTTTTTTTTCAAATTAGTCGACTAATCAGATCATATGTTAATTGAATATAAAACATAGAGCTTATCGTGCCAGAATGCAGCTGCTATTATAACCATTGTCAGATTTTAGCTATATGCTAACTAAAAATAATTGCTGTGGAAGGCAAACTCTGCTCTGCAGATATTACACAGGTTTCTCTTTCATTTTTTTAAAATGATTGCATAATTTTGAGCTCCATTGCTGGGTAGCCATGATACCAGAGCCTGTCTATATAACGTCTTGTAACGTCCACGGCCTACCCCAGTTACCACTACTGTGCATGTGTGTCATGGACAGAAAGGTAGATTTGGCAGTGGAAGGTGTCAAAGCATTTTGGAGAAAAACAAAGTAAAGAACAAAAAATAAATAAAACGATTAATCGATTATTAAATTAGTCATCGATTATTTTAATAAATCGATTAGTTGTCGATTAATCATTGCAGCCCTACGCACGATAAATTAAATTGAAGTCCATCATTTTCATTAGCTTGATTGTTTATTTTCTTTTTTTCTCCTTTTCTACTCCTTAGCATAGGGAGGAGTGAACTCCTTCCTATCCTTCAGCAGCTGTTTTGTGCAATTTTCCCAATCTCTGGTTAAGGTCAGTTCACAACTTTTTTCTTAAGTAAATTTTATAAACTTTTATATATGATTACTAGTAAAAAAAAATTGGTCACCAAACAATATTATCGTTTATCGCGATAACTTATGTGACAATTTATTGTCCAGTAAAATTTGGCATGGCAGGCCTAGTGCTGTCCCCACTCTTTGTGCTCATCTTCTACAGTCCTTTAGTTTATATCCTCCAGTTGTTCTTCGCGTGAACTGGCGTGAAACGTTCAACTATTGCTTTACACCCGATGCCCTTCTTGATGCACCCTGGGCTCGAGCCAGCAACCTCAGGTTTATGATGATCACTGAGCTACTGCAATCCCCACTTACACCTTCAGTGGTTCACTAAAAAATACTCTTTTAACTGTTGTGCAGCTGGTAGATGCCACCCTTTGTGTGACAGTGCGTTTCAGTTTGAATGACAGAAATTCAGAGCAGCATATTACGGATTAAAGAGAAAAGCAGTTGGCTAAGGAAGCCACTAGAGAACTGAGCCGGTGCCAGTGCACCCACACACTCTGGCACAGGGCGATTTGATGCCAGACTGAGGAGAAGACGTGCTTTTCATCAGACAAGATATTAAAAGAACAGATASCCTAGATGCCTAAATTGAATATGCCGTCACATTGTACCAGTTAGAAGTGGTCAACTAATAAGGTTTTTTCCTCTCAACATCACTTTCAAAAAGGTAAAAGAGCTTCTATAAGTGCTGCAGCTCTTAAGAGTATTATGAAGGATAATTTGACAAATGCTATGAATTGGTTCGTTGATCATCCCCATGGTTGTCTGACTGAAATTCTCAACCTGGTGCCCAGTCGACCCAACGATCTCGGTTGGAAGAAAAAAGAAAAAAAAACTTCAAGGGGGTTCAAATTACCTTTATCTGTCCAAAATAAAGTRTCATAAAATGAGCTGGTTAGTAAAATTGTGAGTCGCAACCCTTTCAAGGAGGATGGCTTGTTGTCACCTTCTTTTAGCGCCGGCTCGTTAGGGGAACCTGTTCGTGGTCCGTTTCACTGCTCCAGCTGGTTCTGGATCATCATTACAGATAGGCTCTTTGTACTTTGACCCTACAGCCTGGAGACAGCTGGGGGGAAACCTCCTCGGCTGCCCATCAATGAAAGATACAGGAAGAAGTCAGTTTTCTTTATATTTATCCATTTCCCCTGCTGTTTCTGAGTTATGTTGGTCTAATAATGTACACTCCAGGATGTGTGGGATTCTCCCACTCATGGAGCAGGTGTTGTGTTGCAGCTGATTGGTAGTTAGTGCTCCAAAAAAAACCTGTAAATTTAAAAAAAAAATCTAACTCTTCGCTGTGTTTTCCTCCCATAACACCCATCTCTGCCCCCCTCCTGTTTCAACAAATGACCTCACTGCTTTATCATTAGCACTTAAAACACACGTTCGCTTCAGCAGCAAGCGTAGCGTTTAAGTGATTTGAATGTTTGCCTTAAGATAACTGCGAAATGCACCACACAGATTTGAGAAATTACCTTCTGCTAAATCTGAGCTCACACAGAGACGAAAAAAACAGAGGCAGCCAGAACAGATTCTGTCGGTACAAAGGCAACAGCTCGAATTACACAAACCCCCAAAGGCAATAGGTTCAATTTAAAAYGCAGACAAGATCACATCTAACTTTTCACAGACATAAAATCAAAGCTTGCATTTTACTACGCAAAAATAAATAAATAAATGGAGCAACCGCTGTGACAAGAAACGTCGAACATTTTCCAAAGTGCTAAAAAGTTTACTAATGAGCCTAAATTGGGATGCGCAGCAGAAAAATCTCAAAACGCTGCGTTAATAAATAAAACATGAAGTCATGAAAGCGTTGAAGTGAATCTCTGTGGCTAATCTTTCACCTGAGACGACTGTTTTACTGATACAAWCCCTCTGACTGCCAGTGGCTACACACATCAGTGTGACAGTGGCAACACAATGCTTCCAAAAGTCTCTCCCAACCCACCTCCCCCCACRAAGMCTCTGAGCAAAAGTTCCTCCATTAAGATAAAAAACGGCAGAAAATATGCATTTATCACCTACCGTGTAATCCAGCACTTGTCTAAAGAGCACATGCAGGATTGGAATTCACTGCGAAGTCCAAGAGACGCACAGAAAGTGCCGTGAAGATGAACGGCCTACGACTGATTAAAACAGAAAAGCTGTCAATCTGCCTAAGTAGCTTGACGTCCTCGACGGTAGGTGATTATCCTCCGCTTGACTTGGAGGCACATTAGACCGTCGCAGAGCAGTTCGAGAACAAGCCAGCTGGTGAAAAGGGGCCGCTCTACAACAAACAGATGAGCTCCAGAGAGAAGCCCAACTGGGACCCAGGAGGCAGCAACAGTGCGACTGCTTGAATCACAACGAAGGCCCGTCAGTGAACCGGAATGGTCAAAACCTTCACGTCAATACGATCTGYCCACAAGAACTTACAACTAAAAGATATTTGCAGAGGAAACCACATCAGCAGATGTGCTTTCACTCAACTGAATATAGGAAAATAGTAAGAAAATTTGTTTGAGAGCTGCCAGGACTAACTGGACCTMTATTTTTGAGGAAAGAGTCACTTAAGTAGTCTATGAAGAGGGAAAAAAGGTCTTTGTGCAACGGGAGAGTCAGTGACATGACAATAAAAGTCMCTCTGTCAGGGGTTAGAGCTGTTTAACCTTTCGATCCTGTTCCCTCCCAACATGGTGTTTTTGAGCCTTTTATGCCACGTAGAGCAAAAGATAACAGATTTATAATAAAACAAGTGGAAACATTCTGTGCTTGAAGCTAACCGCTAACCTGCTGATCAACAATTACATTTCAAAACACTGCCTTCTCAAGATAAAGAAATAAAAAAGGGCTATGTTTCATTAAAAAAAAATTGAAGTTTTGACATTTTTCACTGTGTGCGAATTAAAATATTTGAACATTCTTCATTTGCTTTCTTAAAACTGATCGACAATTAATTTGTGTACCTACCAGTTAACACCAAACTATAACAACTTCAGGTTTTTGCACAAAACACCCAAACAAATCTAGTTAATGCAGTTTATTTTTCATCTTAAGTTTATTACATGTAGAAATATATTTAAAAAAAAAACAAATTCATACTTATGTGGTCTAAAAACTAATAAAATATTGTCCCAATTTAGTGCTCTAACAAAATCATCTTTACAGTTTCATTTCTAATTAAATCAGTCAACGTGAGACCTGAAATTATAACAATAAATACAATAATAGGTGGGTCAAGTGTTTGGGTTTTAAGCCTTAAAACAACGTTTTAGCTGGCCCTTCCAGTTGAGAGTTTGTAACTTTCCAGAGAATAAGGGGTGTCCTCCCCCCCACTAAACTAAAGCCTCCATGTGTTTAACAGCGGGGCTTCAGCGCCAAATGATCCCAGCCAGCATGAGGACGGGTTCTCTGCGGGCAGAGGGGGGTAAACCAGTCGGTGAGCCTGTAAATTTACTGCCACTATGGCACTCAGCAGCACATCGGTGTTCGGGGGAGTCTGGTGGCAGAGCTGCAGCAGCCAGAGCCACTGAGTGGAAAAACTTCCAGAAAGGACCACGCTGCTGCTGCTGGAACCTGGCTGACTCACCTTTTCTGTCGCCACACTTCCAGGGGTCGGGTCGGGGTAAATCACAGACTGGGGTAAAAACAAACCGTGATACACGACGGCGTCTGGGTCAAGTTTAAAATCCGCTGCTGAGGATTCACCGACGCAGGGGAGCCACAGATGAATGTTTTTTAAAAGCAGCGGAGAAGTTACAACGAACAAACTACCGCGTTACGCTAATTAAAAAAACCGGGTGGGGAAAAGGACTAAAACATAAATATATCTTTAAGTTAATATTCTCTTATGTGTAACGTGTACCTTAAGTTTTGCGGAGCTCCGACAAATCCATGCAATGACTTGCTCGTTCCCGACGTACCGCTGTTGCTCAACTTCCAGAGAGCCAACTAACTACCCAGCTGTGACAATAGCTGTCAAGTTAGCATCAACTACTTAAACAACTTCCGGTCTGCAGTTTTCAAAATAAAAGAAACAAAATTTAGGCATTTATCACACTTCGTTAAACTAAACTTTTGCTTATAAATTATTAATATTTTCAGCAATATGGCGCAGTACTAACCAAATACACAAAGATAAATGGCTTGCGATGCATTTGCAAACGTAACAGAAATGGCGCTCAAGTTTTTTATTTTTCTAGGCACAAAAATGTGGCCAGTACCGGAAGCGGTAGCAGCACGGTGGCCAAAACAAAACGAGATTAATTTGTATTTTTGTTTAGTCGTGTCTAAAATAACAACTAAATCATTTTTCATGTTTATTTTTTCTGCTGAATTTTAATTTCAGTCCTTTTAAAATAACTTAAATAATAATAAGAATATTTTTTATGTCCAAAAAGTTGTATTTTCATTTTTAGTCTGAAGACAAAAACATATTTTAAAAACAATGTTAAATACGAATTAAAGCAACCTTTTTATTGTATTACTTTGAAGTGACTGCAGATATTTTTAATTCAATGTTAAGCCCTGGTAAAGGGATGTAATCGTTGCAGATATTTCCACACTTTGAGGGTAAAGCTATGTAAAAAAAAACAGTTTCATTTATTTAAAAATCTAAATTTTCTTACAATTTGTGCCATTAAATAAAAAAAAGAACTAGAATGACAAGAGGCATGTTTTACAATGATAATCTGTATAGAGAATTGTGTGACAGCATCATATTGATTTAGCTTTTTGATTTGGGCAAAGACAATTTATTCTCAGATAATATTAATTACTGGATAACACGTGTCATAGTTACATTTTTCTCATGTTTTGTACTCTATGTTCTGGAAAAAAATACAAACACAATGAATTCTTCCTGTGAGCTGGCACTCAAGGCCACCGAGATGACTCTTAAGGCAAACACTGAGCAATACTTTATCTTATGATGAAGTTAATAGTCACATAGACAAGTCATGTGACAGGAGAAACCTATATACTCATGTCTATTTCTGCATGCGAATGAGTCCACTTACAACAAAAGTTATATACTGAATCTGTTCATGTCTAAAAATCACAATATTTCTAACATTAAGGCATCTAATCCTGAAAAGAGAAAGTTAAATGACTGATTTCAATTAAAATGATGAAACCTAAAATGATAGCTGATCTCTGCTCAGACCACATTTAAATCTAAATTCAAGACAAATTTGCTGTTGTTTTGTGTCTACATTTTGTAAAGCACCTTGAGTCATCCTCTGGTATGAAATTATATAAACAAATTGATGATTCTGTGGTCACTAAGCACGACAGCGTGACATAAGCATGGAGATAATAAAAAAAGTCCCACAACTCTCAGGGCAGCTGGCCATCTTGTTCATTTCCATTTATTCTGATTGCTTCACTAATATTTCTTGTAATTAGCCTTACGCCACAAATAAATGTTGCTGTGGCGAGCGTTCTGACAGGCTGGATTGATTGGCTGTTGAAATTTAATTCCAATGAGTTGCATGCTTCATAACTTCAGAGATTGCATCCCTGTGGATAAGTCATCAACATTAAAACCCTCCACAAAACACATCACGAGTGGTAAAGTGGGAACAAACATCATCATTTCATATTGAAATATCTGATGAGTTCATGCTGCCTTTCTTTGAGAACATAATCTATCAAATAGTTGTGGTTTTACATGTATTTTTTTAATTAAAACAAAGTGTAAACAAAAAAAATACAGAATGTTTATAAGTTCAAGTTTTCAACACATCTGACAAGAATTCACAGTTGGACAAAACAAAAATGGCGGCTGTACATTTAGGTACCATGAATGCAGATGAATGTCAAAGAGCGAATGCTCATTTAGCATTATTTTAATAGATGCACAAATCTTTTAATTAAATTCTCTTTTTTTTTTTCAAATCTTTCTCTTTAGGAACAGTGCCATCTACAGATAGGGGGGAGATATGTTTACTTTACAAAACCGCAGTGCAGAATGAAAATAATTATCTACAAACATATCATTAGAGGTGCATCATTGCATCTTGTGAGTAGAAATAACTGCAGCAGATGGGTTTTTTGTGCAGTTTTAAAGAAACTATCCCATATTTTTTTGTTGCCAAGACAGAATGTTGATCGGTAGACCCCAACAGACAAAATTGTCTGAATGTGGATTTTTTTATTTAAATTTTGAAACCTCAGTCCATATATATCAGTTCAAATAAAGTTATATTTTCCCTGCTTACACACTACATAAAGTGTCCCACAAAAAAAAATAAATTCTGCTGTTTATTATGGTTTTATAACTTTATAAGTTCTTTCTTCTTCTTTTTTTATTATTATTTTTTGTTTCATTGCCTTGTTGCGTTCCAGCTCATAAACCTTAAGATTTTGTTAAATTATACCAAGCAAAGGAACGAATTCAAGCTGAATTTAAAAAAAGGGTAATATTTAGAGCTGATGTAATAAAGCTCTGTCAGCAGAACCGCACCCAAGAGGCTTGAAATGATAATTGTAGCAGCTGCTTTAGTGACTCCAGTCCTCTTTCAATGTGACATATTTCTGTAGAGCTGTGGAGGGAACAATAATAACAAGGCTCACTGGAGGTACAAAAAAAACCACTTCTCATCTGTAAGTGCTAGAATGCTATCATTTCATTCAACGTTTCATTTTCAAAAAGTAGCCTTTTGGTCCGAACGACTCGAGGATACGAAGCGCCGCTCGCCTCAACCCGTCACTGCTTCGAAGTGAGCGTTAGTGTCGAGGAGACGCGGAAGATCTGAGGCAGCATGTTGCTCAGCTGGTAGAACATTTCCTCCGAGATACTCTACGAAGAGACAGAAAGACACAGCTGGGATTAGAGCAGAAAAAAAGAAACCATTTGTGCCGCTTGAATATATTTTTAAACAGGAATTGTTCTAATTCTTCTTTACACGTGAAAACAAGACATCTAAATAAGTGCTTCACAATCTGCTTTGTGTCCTTTAGCTCAAAAGGTCACTTTTCCTCAGGGTACAGGAGTCAAAACACTTAAAAGATGCGAGTTCCAGCAGCTGTGACTTTAACGGCGCACATACCGTGTCACTCTTAAGGGCTGCTGCTCGTCAAATAAGAATGTTAAGTAATCTTAAAGCGAAAACACAAACAGACAGCCTATATTTAGACACAGTATATCTTTTGAGCTGTAGATGACAATGCCATTGCAGGAGTTGCTATTTTGATTTGTGTCTGAGCATGTAGCTGACAGGAAGCCGATACAGTCGGGGTTCTTTGATGCTGCTCATCTCATCGCCTCATCCTGTCAACATGACATCCTCCTATAGGCCCTCCTGCCTACCTGAGAAACCACAGGAGCTGTAGGTATACTCAGCATCCAGCTAAGCCCAAACTAAAAAAAGTCATGAGTCACCCAGCAATGGCTTTTAAATTTTTTTTTTTTTTTTCCAATTCAACACAAGATGTTTTCCTCTTTTAATCTAACAACTTCTTTGCATTTCAAAAGGACGCAGCTATTAGAGTTTCCAAGAAAGTGAATACGGTTTCTCCTCGGCGCTTTAATCCCTCTGCTTATCACACGCTCATGTGCGATTTTTTACCGTAGCAGTGTAAACACCGGGCAAAAGATCCAAAAGCTCTATAATCTATAGATTAAAGTGAGCTCTCCAAACATTCAGCCTCTCCTGTTTTCAAAGGTATGCACCGCCATGCCAGGTGCGCCTTTTGTGACGCTGTGTACATGTGGGGCTTTGACTTCTTTTGGGTCCACGTGAAGCATTAGTGGGAAGCAATCAATCAAGGAAGAATTCTGCATCTTTAGCCATAAGTTAGTTTGTACATGTGAAGGAATTTCTGCTTTCACTGCTCTGAAAAGTGGGTCACAGGTCAGGTTTGTAAATAAAGAGTCGCCCTAACCTCGTTTACAGCTTGCACCAGTTAAGTTGCCAGAACGCTATTTCTCATGAAAACAAAAGGACTTACTGCACGTCTGAAGCATGATTATATCATTTGTTTATGCGTGCTTCTAGATAGCTCACAGTAATTTGGATGACAGTACATTCTTCACTCACCTTTGGCACCAGGAACTGGACTGTGCGTGAAATACCCCCATCCCATGAGGCCATTTCCATCATAAAACCTGTAAATGAAACAAATTATCTGTAGCTATTAAATACATACCAGTTTTCAATTTTTAAATAAGTTTCTGAAAAGATAAGCATGTATGTTTTCAAAAAAAATGATTATGTTCCGTTTCCTCTTAAACAGACTTCTAAGTTTTAACAAAAACCCAGATAAGCAGGAGTTAAAGGTCTTAAAACTGGAAAATGGGCAAAATAAACTTCAAAATATTCACTACACAAGCTGCAAATCCAAGTCAAGGTTTGACAGTTTAATCTGTACATATCCATAAATAAATCAGCGTCTCACTTTACCTTTAACGCATTTGAAAACCAGCTCAGCTCGCTTCAGACACCACGGTATCGTCATCTCCTGCAAAGTGAAAACAGAGGATGTGTTATATATAGAGAACCAGACCGTAATGACTGAAAAATCAAATCAAATCAAAAATACTTTATTGATCCCAGAGGGAAATTAGGTAAGACCATTAGAAAGCACCATGAGTTGATTTTGAATTTGTCCTTGTTATAACAAGGAAACAGATATTTACAGCTGAGTATCGTCAGAATAAGAGCAATAAGTTATGCTGTGTTGGTTTTTGATTAAACCAAGTAGGGCTGGGCCATGTGACTGAGAAATGTATCAGGATTATATCAGGTTTCATAACAGTCATTATTGATAGTTACTGATTAGTTTGTTGTTTTACCTATTTATAAAAAGTGATGGTGATGTTACCTTTCCTCTTTTATCCAGAATTTCCTCTCGATCCGTTGCACTCATTTTCTCCTTTCACTCCACACCGTTCTTTTTTTAAAGCCTTTATGAGGCATGGTGGCAAAACATGAAACTGCTACTGCGCATGTTACTTAGCAGGTTGTTGCTAGCTAAGAGTGAGTGAATTAGTTGATGCCACCAACCTCGCTTAGCTGAGCTGCCAAAGCCTTTCATTTGCCTACATCCCCCAGAATGCCGTGTGGTTCTGGATCGCAGTTCAGTGACATTATCAGCATTCTATCGGACATATTTTCTTTTGATATTGATCACGTGCCTATCGCGATACATGTTATTGTTTTATCGCCCGGTCCTAAAACCAAGTAGGAGTGTTTACAAATCATGCAGAAGAGGACCGAGGATCGACCCCTGTGGAACTCCATCTGGAACTCTGTTTGATTCATGATTATCAGACATTTAAAACTTACTATTAAGGTAAGAGGAGTCGAGAACAGTTTATGTTTTATGGGAAAAAAATGGCATCCAGGCTGCTAAAAATCACAACACAAGTTCAAACTTGTATATTTGTTTCCTAATATTACTTTAAGAGGTACCACTTAACCTAAAACAGTAAATGACTCACTCATCCCTCAAAGCACATTACAATTATTCTTCTGCATCCATTCACACAGTGTTTTATTATTATATAAATTAGACTCTCGATAGAGAATGTTTTTATTTTTTCCCTCATGCAGCAATAAGGAAGTGGAAGCAAGTGGAGGGCTCATCGTCTCATCCAATTGGAAGATGACCTCCCTCCCACTGGACCAAAACCACCACAAAACTTGACAAACTAATTAGATAAAGTTATTAAGTGGGTCAAACCCCTGTTTTTGTTAAGACAAGTTGATGTATGATAAAACAAACATGACACTTTTCACAAAAACTGTTAATGCCTCCTAAAACGCTTGCTGGCTCCATTAGCTCGTCTCGTCTTTCAGCTCTGAGTGCTTTTAGCCTTAAGGTGAATACGGTGACCTCAGTGGGGAGTCATTTTCTGGAGTTCTTTCTCGCTTGATCACAGGGAGCGTGACACAAGCAGAGTCATATATTCCCATTAATTCACTCTTGGGGGAAAACTTGTGTTTTAGTTGTCTGCTTCCGAAGAACTGGAGGCGGGAGAGTTAAGGAGGTTCGGGTTTAGGCGCTCGTCGACTCGTAACCGAACTGCCCTCGAGATAAACTGCACCAGCTTGAGCAACGGTTCTTTGACGCGTGACTAACAGGATCGGATATTCTGGAGTTTTTGATAATGTCTGAAGCAGGTAGACGTGAGGAGCTGAGCTGGCAGTTGATCTAAAAGCAGTTGCGCTTGTTTTGCCAAGAAGAAAAGACGAGTCTTTCAACCAGAAACATAAGCAGCTGTGAAACTGCAAGATGTTTTCTTTTCTTTTTTACTCGCTTTGTCTGCAAAGCGTTTGTTTTTCTTCTAAAAATAGCACTACGTTTCATTCACTGAAGCGTTTAAATATGAATTCAAAATCATTAAGCACAGTTTCTGTTTTTATTTAAAGGAAGAAACAATAAGAAGATGAGGAACAGCCCATTATATTTAAACTGTGGTCTTGTTTCTCCAAACAAACCAGACAGCACAGGACGGCCAGAGCAGAGATTTCAATCTAGCCAGAGCTAAGTGAGGGAACATGCCTTTTTTTATCTTTAAAATCTACTTATGACGTGTCTTTTCTTCTTCCTTGATTTCTCAAACACACCTAACTTCCCATTACTTTGGACTGCGTAACAAGTAACACAACATTTAAACAGATTTAGTGATATATTCATAAGTTAACACTCATAAACTGCTTTACCTGCTAGTTTACCGAACCTAAATGTTCAGGTACACGAGGCTTGGCGCTGCTCTGTTGTTCTCACCTCCGACATGTCGTGGACCAGCAGCAGAGGTATGGTGACGGTGGTGATGTCGTGCGTGCAGCAGACCTTCAGGATGTTCCTCAGACCCATGATGGCGGGGTCGCGGGCCGTGATGTTCCCAGAACGAAGGTTGTCGTCCACGCACAGATGGAAGACCACGTGGACCTCCGACAAGTTGGAGTGGCGCGAGATGTAGAACTCACCTCGAGTGACGGACAGATTATTTAAAACTGACGTTTAAAAAAAACTGATCAGTTGCTGTTAAATTCGTGATCATTACCTGGCAAAATATTTGAAGGATTTCTTTCGACTGTTTTGCTCTTATCGTCGCCTCCGTTCCTATGAATCTCTGTGAACACAGACGTATAAAACAATGCATGTAAATTATTCAAAGCTATTGTTAGGAATATTCCAACGCCTGCGACGTCTGCTGGAGTATTTTAAGAATGGATTTCAAGCATGCAAGACAGCTTCTGTGCACTAAAACCACTCAGCTTATGATGTGGTGAGAATCTGGACAGTGTTTTCTCATCAGCGCAGTGGTACTAATCTAAAGAGGGTTCTATTTCTTGACTGTTTAATCCTCCTCTCGTAACCGTGACATGTCGCTGAAATCCTCCAGCTCTCCGAGGAGCCGTGTGGCAGAAACTCTTAGGGCTGCCACGGTTTTATTAAAGTGTCAAGTGATTTTAATCTCATATTTTTTTATTTAAAATAAAGAGAATAATGTGTGTTTGGTTTGTTCTTTCGTTTTTCCGTTTCAAAATAAAACTGCACGGATTAATCATGTTTTTTATTTTTTATTTTTGGATTTTCCGTTTTCAAAATCTAAATGTAAAAATCAAACTAATAAAAAAATCCAAAGTGTTTGGTTTTTGCTTTAGTTATTTTAATCCAAAATAAAATATACAGTTTCTGTTTTAATATGTAGCAATAATGGAAGTGATGGAAGTCGCAAAAGAAGATGAGCTTACAGCAGCTGGATGACCGATATTAAAAATATTAGCAATGTCTGCACTCAAATCCRATTCTGCATAACTTCAAGCAGTTTTGTTCACAGTAAAATAGCTCTCAAGATATGTCAGCTCCTTCAAAAAAGGCGATTTCTAAAGTGAAAATGAGAAGTGCCATGAGTTCATGCCATGATTTACGGTTCAACCAGGAAGTGGTGCGCTAACAAAATATAAAAGTTGTCATTGCTTTAAACATTAAAATAAAAACAGAAAAAAGAGCATTTTTTAATTTTGCTATTGTTGTTTTTACTAATTTAGTTTTAAAACCAAAAAGCCACTAGATAATTTGTTTTATTTTGAAATGGAAAATCAAGAGAACGAACCGATAGAGAATCTTTAATACAGTATGTTGTGTTCCTTAACATAACCCCCTGTGAAATGTGTTGAATATTTTAGATTAGATTGGAGTAAACACTGGCCTTTATGTTGACAACAAGACKAACCAGATTGGTCTTTCTGCTTGCTGCTCTGTTGGGCTCTGGCGTAGAGCAGCACCTGCTGCACCTCCTCCAGCTGCTTCTCCAAACAGTGAAAGTGGAAGTCTGTGCACTCCTTCGCCACGGTTGAAAAGTCTGTGGGGTCAACACGGGACAGGCCAGGGATGAAATGATTCAGGAAAATAAACTTAAAGGACTTAAGCAACACCTCAGCAAGAGGTTTAAATTTCCAACATAAGCAAAATGCTTTTAATCTGAAAGGTTTGAGCTTCCTGTGCAGAGATTAAACAATGTTCCTGTTTTATTCATCCGTGTAGAACTGCTAAAATAAACTAAAAATTCCCCAAAATAACTTCATGTTTCTGAACTGAGAAGAAAGCAAAACAGTGATTTTCAACGCAAAATATGAAATTATTAGGAATTTACACGCACTTCTGACGGTTTTGCACTGGCCAATCAGAGCAAGATCCTGAGTTTCACTCCTACACAGGTCATATCTTCTTCTTACCACTTTTGGCTAATTGTAGAAGTTTGTTCCGTGTCTCTAACTAAACTAGATTCATCCTAGTTTTAGATTTTACTATTAAGAGGTTTCATAGTTCCACCGTTTGAACCCAAAAATGCTCACTAGCTTTGTCTAACTAAAGGTTCACGGCAATTTTTTTTATTTATTTAGCTCTTAACACATTTGGTTTTTGAACTTTTTTTCACATTTAACATTTTTTTATTTATTTCTATGTAAAATCACAACAAAAACAGTTCTCATTTAAAAAAAGAAAGTGGATTTTTTTTACCAGCTTTCAAAACGATAGAAGAATGCCAAATGACTGCACAATGAAATGAGTCATAAATACTAGAAACACAGCCAATCAAAGGCTGACCCCTGCATTGCTTTCGTGTTACATTACAGTAGCCATGCCTGCTGACCTCTCTTGATGCCGCTGTAGGAGTTGACCCTGTTATCGACCAGCAGCACCAGTCCACAGAGCGAGGAGGAGTACAGAGAAAGAGCCGTCTGCAGCCGCCTCAGCTTGGCTCCGCTGCTGCCGTGTTGTCTGTGTTTACAGAAGTCCAGGACGTCGGCTCGAACCAAGCGCAGGTTGTGCATCGTCTTCAGCTGCGCTCCTGCTTGAACGAAAAACAAACGTACAAAAAAGCATCCTTTTAGGAAGATAATACAACAGCTGATTTAAATTGTATGAATAATGTGGAGCACCTTACCCAGGTGAATGGTGAAGCTCTCCTCCAGCAGAGACTGCTCCTCAAACATCCTGGTCCCAGAGTCTGCTGCCTCTGACAGCTGGCTGGGCTGCACCTTAATCTCCTCACTGGGTGGGAATCAATCATGCAACGAAATCAATCCACTGAACAGCTATTAAATACACCACAGAAATCCATTCATAATGTTATATGGCCACCTATAAATAAGAAAAGAGATATAGTGCTGGGAAAAAAAGGTGACGTACATTAATTAATGTCACAGTTGATGTACTGTACAGCATGTTAATATAAGGAAAGCTATGACCTAAACCCCGAGGCAAAAGGAAAACACAGAGGTTTCATTTTAACATCATATAATATTATAATACAAGAAAGAGCAATAATTAACCAAACGCCTGGATTTGATTTTAAAGCAAGACACAGTTTGAACAAAACCGTCAACTTGAAATGTTTTGCAGCTTCCTTTCACTAATTTTAATGCTTTAATCATAAATGTAAATCTCTAAAGCGTTCAGAGTGCTGATGTAGGTGTTTTAAATTCCATCCACACGGCCAACAAGATGATTTTATTATGTAATGCACAGTCAGCAGATTGATGGTGAACTCTTAGCAAACAGATCCTGCTGGTTTACCAAATATCCAACCTAAGTGGAGTGACACCATTAACATGACTTAAATCACCACTTCAGAGCTTCATTACTGCTCACCATTAATACTTTTTAACTTCTTGACTCAAATATCTGTCATTATTCATCAAATAACAAATCAGAAGCTTGTTTTTTTGGTCCACGTGGGAAATGTTCCAAGAACCCAACAAGATAGAAAACAATTTCCTTTCTAGATGTATTTATTTTAAAATATTATTCAGTTGAGTTTATTTAGAATAATAAAAAAGTCCTAGAACTGAGTCAAGATTATTCTTCTAAGATGCAGAATCTAATGTTTGTGTTACAAACTTGTGTTTTTATATCCTTTAAGATAAAAGTAAACTCTGGTTTTTAATGATTTTAATTCATCTGATTTTAATTTTTGCAATAGTTTGTGAACAAAAAAGCCCTGATCAGACATAAAGTTAAAGCTGGTCCAGTCCACACTATATGATGATCAGTGTAAAAACTGTGAAAGTGCTTCACATTGTTTCATGTTGGGACAAGAGCGCCACCTTGTGTGAGGTGATTGTTTCATTTAATTCTCAAAAATCTGATCTATTCAACCCCCTTTTCTTGACCCCGTTATTCAACGAAACAATAATAAAACTGTTAAAGTAATGACTCTGTATTATACAAATGTTAAAAATTCACCATAATCTCAGAATTTGTTAAAATAATTACCAACACAGTGACACTTTTGCATTGCACACAACACACACATACACAAATAGATGAACTCACTTAATCTGACTGCTGTTGTTGGATTTCTGCAGATCCTGGTGCAGTTTGATGACCCACTCTTGATATTCTTGTTTTTGAATTTCTGTCACCTGCTTCAGCTCACTGGTCCACTTGTTCTCCAAAATCTGCCCAAGATGATCGAACATCCATTCAAATTTTAATATGACTTAAAAAAACACACTGATCATAATGAGGGGTGAACAAGGAGGTTCTATAGAACAGCTGGAGGGCTCAGAAACCAGGTGACCGTGTGATCGGCTGGTGAAGCTAACGGCTAACGCAAAACGGTCAAGTGTCAGGATTTCCCATTACTGTACATGTTGACAACAGAGCAGAAAAAAATGACTGACGATGTAGAAATCAT
>NW_013952409.1:4363887-4368850 GCF_001266775.1 Austrofundulus limnaeus | reverse complement strand
ACAGAGGAGGGAGGGGCGGGGCGGCTGTCGCCGTGCAGCGCAGGTGTCCTGCGTCTGACCTCAAAGTGCACGAGCTTCAAACTTCAGCGTTGGCTGCGATTTTGAAGCTGAAATCGCGTTCAGTGTGAACGCACCATTAGTTACAGGCTGACTTCAGGTCTGGTTTAGATCATTGTTACTTATAAATTATATATTTTTCTGGTGTTTTACATGATTGTTGAATGAAATTAACATAATTATTAATTTATTGTAAAAATATTACAGATAGTTTGTGAAACAGATCCAGTTGCTGTTTATCTATTAGTTTCTATGGTGGCTGTGAGCCRTTGCCATTTGGTCTGTTTCTGCTCCTCCGTGCTGTCACAGATGCTACCAGTGGACAGGATGGGCAGGGCTCAGTCTAGTGTTCTTCAAGTCTATGGGGGTGAAATGATACTTTGACAAACTACAGCCTGTTTACCTGCTGTGCATCAAAGTGTTGAGATGCTACTGCATTTACATCATGGTCACTCAGTGTGTTCCCCAGCTCGTGCATCACTTTGTCCATTTCTGATGCTTGCCTACCAGACAAGAAGAAAACGAAGGAGGAATAATTAAAATATATACAGAAATATATACAGAAGCACAAACATTTCCTGCAAAGCGTTAAAGAAAATCCAGAAATTGTGGCTGTGGGAAAGGATCTACCTTTCTTGTAGCTTCTTAATCTCCATGTCTCTTTCACTGATGAGCTCAGAGATGCTGACAAAATAGTTGTGCTCCAGGTTGAGGAGGGTCTCTGAAGCAGGAGAGTGGATCAGCTCGTGGTAAACATCAGCAAAGTCCTCGTCCCAGCTGGGCTCTTCGGGTCGAGCGTGCTCCAGCGTGGTCTGAAACACAAGGTTAGAAAAAGAGTATGGGGGATTTTGTAAGTATTGGAGAAACTATAATAATGTTTTTTAACTGTAACATTTGAAACAGATTTCTAAAACCAGCATAATGGTTATAAATGTCCACAGTTTAAATCCTAACACTCCCTGAAGGGCCGCATATTGATAACCGCCCTTCATTTAGAAACTGATAGGTGTAAATTTGTGCTATTGCTCCTAAAAGCTTTTAAAACAACAGAATAAACTGTGTTTTCACCTCTACATAAGACTTGGACCATGCACCGGTAAGCTGGTTTACATCCACCTCTCCTGTCGTAAGTCTCTGCAGAGCCAGCTCCGCCTCTCTGTCATAATCCACTGTCGTCTCCTTCTCTATGAAACTGGAAAGTGAGGTTTTAAGATCTGCAAAACGGAGACGCACACAAAACATAAATCAGCAGTGTAGTGTTTTTATGTTTACTGTGTTTTTGAAAAGCTAAAGACCAATGTTAATGTCACATGGAATAAAACAGATTTTTTTTAACCCATGACTCCAAAAGTACAAAAGATTGCGTCCTAATACTCTGTTCATGAGTAATAACTCAACATGCATCTTATTTTCTCTTACTGTGACCAGCAGTCTCACCATGTTCTACATAGCAGGGTATTTTATGTAGCAGCATAAGGCGTCCATGCAGGTCACTGATGTTGACTTGGACAGGAAACTGTAGCGGCACTTTGAGCACACATTTGTGTTTTCCTGCCCTAAATTCAAACACAAACTCCTTCTCAGCATCGCTGTTTGCTTTGCCTTTGCTCTTCTTCATCGTAACAGCTGGAAAACAAGACAACACAAATGTCAATAATAGTACATCATCTTTAGTCACTAAATGTGAGATAATGAGCACAGTTATRGTTACACCCACACACCAATAATATTAATCCTAGCACATCTTTATTAGTAACATTATACTTAAAAGCTGCTGTACTGTGTACCTTCAATCATACAAAAACTATACACTTTACCTAGCTAAAAACTCAGGGTTTATCCTCAAATTAGCTTAGGTTAGCAGTACGCTAACATCAAAGCTAGCAATAAATGTATAAATACATTAAAAAAACAATTTAATGAACACGGTAGGTTAGTTGCAAACGTTTCTGTGTAATAATGATGTCAAACCTTTCTGAGAGGCAGGTTTACCTGAGAATRAATGGTTAAGTTACTTCCGTTGTTTGTTTCGAACAGCTGACCACTTCGCGTGTGGCTCACGTAAAACCCGGAACAGCACTTTCGCCACAAAAATGGTGAGTGATTTATTTTTAGCTTCGTGAGAGAAAAATCTTTAAAATCTCCTGAAAGTATAGGTGTTAACTTACAGAACTTGTTTATGCGGGATTTTCTGTATTTCGTTTGTATTTTTTAATCAATCAATTCGCTCCAATCGCTTCACGAGCGTTTTTGTATAACACTGCCCCCTGCTGGCTATAAAGGTGTATGATTTATTTGTATTGAATTATTTTACTTTTATTATTTCATTAACCAATCAATCCAAAACAACTGCATACAACCAGGTTTTTTTTAATTATGAATAAAAATTTTGATTACAAGATTGAAAACTATCCTTCTACTTTGTCAATAACCAATAAATATCTAACTTCAAAATGTTTGGTTCTGAAAACTAATCAATTTCTAGCCCACCCCTACACAAATACACAGGCGTGAACATGTTTGCTGTACTGTGTACTTTGTCAATATGTAATCAACATGTCATACAGCAGAAGAATCAAACTAAGACATTTTGATCCTGTCCTTACTGATAATCTAGTAAACCTTTCCAGTCATCCAGGAGTATAAAGTTAAAAAAAAGAATTATAATGTTAAAAATTAAACTGAGCATTAAATAAAAGAATAAACAGTAATCCATAATGTAAAGAATATTTATACATGTAAGCAGATGTCCACAAATGTCCGTGCGTGTGCGCGTGTCTGCAAATGCGCGTGCTTACTCTCCCGTGCGTATGTTTTCTTCAAGTTTGAGTAGATAAGAGTTCGTCTAAAAATTGGTATTCCAAGAAAAAAACGTATAACTCATTATTTTTATACGGAGAAGAACAAAATGCATAAAAAACATAAATATTTAATTGTAATTAATTATTATACAACGTTTCAATAGATTAAACATACATTTACTGGTATAGCTGTTTTTGTTTTGCGTTATTTCACTGGATGAGAGTTTTCAGACACTCCCTGTCTTGATCCGTCCCGTCATACATCGCGTGGCCAACGGCTCTCCACCACCGACTCACCGCTCATTGAATTACAGCGCTCATCTTTTATCGGCTCGGTTTGGGGAACAGGAAAAAAAAAATCAACGCGAATTCCTGAACTCTATCTCCGGACAGCGGTGTATTTTTAATCGCGGCAGTGGAGCACGCTGTCCGGGGGTTCGCTGGCTTGGATCAGGTCGGGAAAGTGAGGGGAAGAAGTACGGAGCTGGTCCCGAGCGATGATGGAGCTGGAGTCGGCCAGTAACCGAGGCGACCCGGGAGCTGCGGGGGATTCGCTGCAGCCGCAGACCCCGAGCAGGCACGAAAAGAGCCTGGGACTGCTCACGACCAAGTTTGTGACCTTACTGCAGGAGGCGAAGGACGGGGTCCTGGACCTGAAAGCCGTGAGTGCTCAGCCCGGAGTCTTTGTTGTTGGCTAGCACATGTCATACTGAGTTACATGCACTTTCGCTAGCATGTTAGCTTAGCTATGTCAAGCTAATTTGAAAGGATAAAAACCGGTTAGCCATTAGCTTTATATCTTATAGATCCGTGTTACATTCCAACACCAAGTTTACTGTGGTGTTAAGATATATTTAGTTTCTATCTTTCTAAGTAGAAGGCCGACTGTAGACKTAAGGAACTTTGAAAACAACACCGGGTAACTTTTTTTCAGACTCTGCCCCCTGCAGATTCAAAAGTTTCAAAAAGTGGGTCAGCTTTTGTCGCTGGTTAACGATACGGCATCTTCACACTTGAGTTATTATTATTATTTTTCTCTGATTGATTTAGCTTTTGTCTCTGAACGACGTGCCTTCATCAACGCTAATGCAATTTGTTGTACATAAAAATATACTGTTCAGAACGCAGTTTGTGCATGCCTTTATTTGCTTGTAGAAGCTATACTGTAATAACAAAACTACTGAGAACTGATTACTATCATTAGTTAGTGCTATTAATACTTATACTGTCAA
Organism: Austrofundulus limnaeus; assembly: GCF_001266775.1. Classification (NCBI taxonomy): domain Eukaryota; kingdom Metazoa; phylum Chordata; class Actinopteri; order Cyprinodontiformes; family Rivulidae; genus Austrofundulus; species Austrofundulus limnaeus. The sequence goes on along the minus strand of NW_013952409.1, from coordinate 4,364,760 downwards.
ATAATTGAACTCAAGTATTCAAAACGTCTAATACAAATGCAGTTAAGGATGCTAAAACTAGTATTATTTAAAATACATCACCATTGACCAACTATGTATGACCTTTATGACCCAGAGACTTATTGGCTGCTGACGCTGAGGGTTAATGTGTTATTACAGATTACAAAAAAAAAAAAAAAAAAAAAAAACAGTCAACCTTTTTTTATTGTCATTTCCAATTCCAGCTTCTTGTTAAAAGCTTGGACTTATCAGCGCTCTGCATGCTGGTATTATCTTTTAAGACACAAAACGTTTTGACAGGGAAGGAAATCTAAGTGACACCCAGATGGTTTGAAAAAATTATAAGTATGCTGATATGTACAAGTACACAAAAAAGCTGAGTTGTATTTGTCTCATTCTGCAGGCCGCAGACTCCCTGGCAGTGCGACAGAAACGGCGTATTTACGACATCACTAATGTCCTGGAAGGAATCGGTCTCATTGAGAAGAAGTCTAAAAACAGCATCCAGTGGAAGTAAGTTGGCTTTTCTTAGTTTAAAGAGTGTGTTAAATTATGTTAAACTGTATTACTAATCAGAAGACGAATTACAATGTTATAAGGATGCTCAAATGATATATCGTAATAGTAACTAGCTGTTAACGTGTCAGACTCACAGTGTTTCCCCTAGGAAATTGGTCTTGTGGGGGGTGTGCTACTTGTTTTATGAAAACACAAATTTACGTGACTCACCTTCAATTATGGTAATAAATTTACACATACGTGAATATTCAATTGCCTAACTACATCCTAAAGTTAAGGACTCCTCATGATAATTATTAATAATAATTTATCGTAGCAAATTATTATTGATAATAAGTGATCAGAACTGTGTGC
>NW_013952409.1:4360876-4363456 GCF_001266775.1 Austrofundulus limnaeus | reverse complement strand
CTTCACCCAAAGGCAGCGAGGACAGGTTCCAGCCCCACCCTGACCCTGATTAGGGACAAGGAGGACAGGAGGAGGATTTTTCTTTATAGCAGGAAACAGACATTTAATTATAAAACATGATTTATTTTATGTTAATCTGAATCAGTTTATTGTTGTTTGTAAATATATTTGACAGTTTTGTAGGAATGAACACGTTTGTAATGTTTGTTCAAAATAAACCTGCTTCTTATGACTTCTGTAACATCTTTTGAATAAAATATTATCAGTAAAAACCTCAAATCATGTCCTTTCTAAGAATTAGAACTCTCTTGTAGATAAAAGATAACATTTAGAAAATGCAATTATGCAACTATCAAAAAAATTTCCTCTCAGTCACAGAAAATAATTTATTTACCACATTTTAAAGACAGATTATTATCTGGGCCCTTAAGGGTTAATGCTCCAGAACTGACCTGCAGGTGTGAGACAGAGGAGAGGAGAGGAGTGGAGAGGAGCAGAGCTCCATGTTTGAGTCCAGCAGGACCTGTTACAGCAACTGATTCTGTCTGGATTTGAGTTTACAAACTACTCTGGTTACTTTTTTTAAAGTTGTGGGACATTACAGCTGCGTTATTTATAGAACATGTACGGACCCGCAGGAACCTGGTCGCACGCGGGGTCTGTGTTGGTGATTCTAAATTATTGATAAGGTAACCATGCTGTGGCTTCACCTGTCGCATTTTATTTTAAAGAAAGAAAAAGTAGCTTGCAAAGTTGTCGCGTCGGTGCTACGTGATTAAAAGCAGAGTTTTCGTCGCGCACGCACACACGTCTTCCTATCTTTGTGAGGACCACAGACAGCGCTCAGCCTCGTTCTGCGCCGTCTTTTTTTCCCCAAGTTTGGCGAGAGGTGGATATGGAGGGGCGCAAAAAATAGCTCTGGACTTGATCTGGACTTATTTAAATAAAAATGACCACATGCCGTGAAGTTCTTAGAGGGGCGGGCCGTCTCGTTGGCAGGGGGGCCCGCCCCGCCTGTATAATGGTAGGGGGAAACACTGGACTCATATTAGCCTTAGAAAAATGACTCAACTCAAGTGCTGTTTGAACGGTGACGATCGTTCTGAGTCTGAAGTCAAATAAAACACATCTGCAGCTCAGTTTGTGCACAAGTTTGTCATTTTGCAATGGGAAGAACCACAAAGCATGTGGTCACAATGTGGAGGCGAGTCATCGCCAGGCTCTGTAACATGTAAACAGCAGCACAAATTAAATATCTTATCTGTGACTCGAGTAAGCRCTATGATTAGTAAGCGGTTATGTATTACTGCACATAAAAACACTTCTTTTAAACGATACAACACACCTTGATGGAATTAGCAGCTTTTTAAAGGCTTTATTTAATGCAGCCGTGTCCGTTTCTTACATTTTTGTTGCATTTTCTTAGGATTATTCGCCAAAACGCAGTGTGAATGCAGATTTATCAGTGTCGTGTCGTGTCGATTGGAAAACACCGGGGCTGATCCTGAGTGTGTGACCTTATCTTCGCCTGCTGTCTGTGCCTGACCAGATGTTTGCTGATGTGTTTCAGGGGTGTAGGTCCAGGCTGCAACACCAGGGAGATCGCTGATAAGCTGATCGACCTGAAGGCCGAGCTCGATGACTTGGCCATCCGGGAGCACGAGCTGGACCAGCAGAGAGTCTGGGTCCAGCAAAGCATCAAGAACGTCACCGACGACTCCAACAACAGCCCATATCCTTCACTGCCTGGAGCATGTGTGTCTCTGCGGAGACGGTGTCCCGCGATTAGTAAACATTCATGCTTTAATGTCTTAAAAAGAGAAAGTTTACTGTTGAAATGTTTCTGTAAAGGTCACAGATGATTGTTTTTTTGAGATGGACCCTTAACACAGTCGTACAATGGCGTATGTAAAACATGAAGACCTGTGTGGGGCTTTTAAAGGTATTTATTTCTCTTAGTTTATTAATGTTAAAGGCTTGTTGTGTCTCAAAAGCAGCTTTTCTCATTCATCACGTCTTTGTCTGCTGCAGGTGACACTCTCTTAGCAATCCGTGCTCCAATAGGAACACAGCTAGAGGTGCCCGTACCAGAAGCTGTAAGTTTTCATTTAGTGCCGTTTGGTCCAGCTGTACTGTTTTGTTTTTGTTTTTTATTTATTTTATCTCACAGTTGATGTGTGTTTGTCTGCGTAGGCTCTGAACGGGCAGAGGAAATACCAGATCTGCCTCAAGAGTACTTCTGGTCCCATCGAGGTTTTATTGGTCAACAAGGACCCTTCCAGTGCCTGTCCCGTTGTGTTGCCCGTCCCGCCTCCAGACGACGTCCTTCAGAGGCTACCAGCACCTACCTCTCAGCTGCCCACGTCTGCCTCACAGGTCAGAGTTCATCAACAGTTTGTTTTGTGTTCGACTGAAGATCAGGGTTAAAGAAGTGCTGCTCTTTTTAAATTCTATCCCCAGTACAGTTCGGAGATGATGTTAGGTAAGGAGTATTTCAGGTCCTTTAACTTAAAAAATAAGCCCTCTAAAAAAATTAGTAAGTTTCAAATTAAATTTCATAAATGTTGATTGTTTTTATTT
>NW_013952409.1:4355695-4360866 GCF_001266775.1 Austrofundulus limnaeus | reverse complement strand
ATTGATTTATTACTTAATACTAGCTCCATAAGCACACCCCTCATTGTTGAGCTGTAATTTAAAATACTTTATCTTCTTTAAAATAGGGCTGCCACGGTTAGTCGACTAGTCAAGATTATGTYAACTATTAAAATCGTCAACGACTAATTTAATAGTCGATGCATCATTTTTTTTCTAACTTTGTATTTTTTTTTATAGTCAACTAATCACAGATTAGTCGACTATAAAAATAATAATTTGGTGCAGCCCTAATTACCACTACTGCACATGTGTGTCAAGGACAGAAAGGCAGGCGTGGCAGTGGAAGCAGTTTGAAGAGAAAAACAAAGTTAGAAAAAAAAACGACGCATCAACTGTTAAATTAGTCGATGATTTTAATAGTCGACTAATCGTGGCAGCTTTACTTTAAAACCTGTATAGTATTAGATTTAGACAGGCTCACTCTGCAGAGTGTTTATTTAAACATGTTTGCTTCATTTTATATGGTAATAAAATATGGATGACAGTATGAAAAGTACACAATGTGTACACAAAGTCATGTATATTGCCTCATCGTAATAATAAAAACACATTAGCTTTATCAAAGCTAAATTTAAACAAAGCCAAAGAATCAATTATTTTTAAACATTGCCAAATTTTATCTGTATTTTCGTTCATTCAGGTCTCCAAAGCTCCAGCCACTGCTGCAAAACTAACTCCTGCCACACCAGCTTCTGCAGCCAACCAGACAACAACAGGTAGGAAACGTCAAACTCCTTATGATGCAACTTTACACCAAAAAAAAAAAAAAGAGAGAGAGAGCTGGTAAAATGTTGAAATGTTTATTTTTCTGCTTGTGTCACTGTGGTTTTACCTCAGAGGTGACGAGCACCACTCCACTCAGTCCTACAACAGAAACAGCAGCTGCTGCTCCTCTGCAGCTCCAGTCGTCTGCCTCGTTGGACGGATCCGCTGCTTCCTCCGCCTCTGCAGCGTTTCAACCAATAAAGTCAGATCCTTCTGAACGTGAGTGTTGCGCTTCCCTACAGCCCTCAGCTCAGTTGTTTTWTAGCCATGTCTACAGATTAAACTGTTTTTTTTTCTGTAAAAGGAAAAGATCAATAAAAGCATGTTTTTGCTGCAGCCTTACCTTTTAAATGTTTCGATCTGTTTTTCTTTAGTATTAGACTTTCCCAAAGAGCTTTCTGAAATGTTTGATCCAACAAAAGGTAAACTTTTTTTAATCTTCCACAAAATACATAATCACTATTCAGTGTTGAAGCATACTGCTCTGATATTAGAAGCTGTTAYGTTGTTTTTTGTTTTAAATTTATTTATTTTTTCTTACAGAAATCATGAGTGGGGATCTTTTAGAGGACTTGATGTCATCAGAAGGTAAGATTGTTTAAGGCTGATACTTATGTTTCTATATTTATCACCCACCATCGAAGGCATGTTTGGTTTGGGTGATATCGGCAAAAAATAATAATAATTGTTGCATTTAGCCGATAACGATTAATACATGACAACTATACTTGTGAGCATCGTGGCTTCTCAGCTGAGTAGATTTGTTTCCAACATTCACTGAAGGAGAGTTTGTTAGAGTCAACGTTGTGGCCTCAGTCTGCATCTTTTGGCTTTCGTGGTACCCTTTTAGCCGGTGGTCCAGATGGTTAAACAAGTTCACGGTGTTAGCATTAGCTCTACATCACAATGACTTCTATAAGCCACCAATTACAAAGAATCTAATTTTAATCGGTGACAGTTGTTCTGGCAATTAATTGAACCCGGTACAATTTTGCCCAACCTTGATATTGGAGTAAAATCATATCTTGAGTTTTACACTATTTACAAGGTTTGACTAAGACGACTTTGATTTTAGGGCTCAAAGCTTTTCCCATCCTGTGTAATTTATCATCTCTCTCTTTTTGTTTTGCCCTCAGTGTTCTCGCCTCTTCTTCGCCTGTCCCCACCGCCCAGCGACCACGACTACATTTACAACCTGGACGAGACCGAAGGCCTCTGCGACCTCTTCGACGTGCCCATTCTCAACCTTTGACACCCCACCCCCAAGTTTTATCTGACACCACTCCCCAAACATCTTCGTCAATCCCTTGTTTTTCCTTAACTCCGTTCTGTCCCTGACAGCGAAAAGAGAAGCAGGACAAACCAGCGTCTCACGGACACCTCTGCACCGGGAGCKCACGCTGAACTCACAAAGAAGGCTCGATGTTTTGAAAAAACAGGCGAGGACGAAATATTTTATTCAGCTTTTCTAAGGGGGGGAAAAGTCAATTATATTTTTGGAATCTTGTGTACAAAGAATTATGCTTGTATATCAGYTTTCCCATGGTTTTGAATGTGTGTKTACTTGGTGTGTGTGTGCCTGTGAGTTTGCTTTTGTACTGATTTATCTCTGAACTCAAGTCAGACATCTCCAGGAAACAAATGTATATAAAAACGAGTTGAACCCCTTTTTCAATCAGGTTAGAAGTCAGATGGCTTCATGGAGTTTAAGTACAGCTGGGTAATTATGCACTGTCCTCATGTACATAGAGAATATATTTTTTTGTATTGCCAGCACACCAAGACGATTGCTTAATTATTAACTCGATTTCTAACACAAAGTGATATTTTGCAAATTAACACCAGGCTCAAGTTCCCTTTGTTTTTTTATTTTTATTTATTTTTTATTTTTGCATGACTTTAAAATTGTGTCAACTCTGTGATTTAGAACCAAACGTTTCCGTATCGAGGTGTCGTTTCCCCCACTGTGAGAAAGAATTTCAACTATTTAAACCACAAACCAAAACTCCACAGGGCTTGTGAGGAAATTATAGGATGGTTTCACATGAAAGCTTTTATTTTTAAAAAGTGACATTTTATCCTGTTTTTCATGGGTTTCAGCAGTTAAGTCTGCGTCTAAAACATTTTAAAGTGATTTTAATCTGGTTTTAACATATTCCTGCTGATACGTCACTAAAGGGAAAATTTATAATTGTCTTTTTTGTCTACGACTTTTTTACCTTGATACCTTTTTGTACCTTGCAGATTTGCTTGCACTGATAGAATTTAAGTTTATGTCAGAGGAATCGCTTCCAACCCCACCGTAAATGTATTTAATAGCAAATGTCTTTGAGCTATAGTGTATGTGTACCATCTAATCAAAGTGTAACCTCATTCAGCAACTGTACCTAGTATGCCATCACAGATGCTAATTTTTTCTTTATTTTATTTTATTTTTTTTGTGGCATTGATTCCTGCTTTTTGATTGACGTTTTCTTTTTGGTATGTGAAAATCTTTCACTACATTTTCAGTTCTCGTATTCTTTGCAGGAGAGTAGCGGTTCAGGACTTGTTACATCTGTCACCTTTTTGCGGTGTTTTCTTGTGGAGCATCACTTTGTGTAAATCCCAGTTTGCCCTGGATGATGTATATGTATGTAAAGTATGTACTGCTTGTATAGAATAGTGTTTATTTTTTATACTGCCTAGATATTGGTATCGCAGGATTGTTGTTATTAACCTGGGGGCTATGCTTAAAGGAATTTATCAACACGACCCTCTGCTTTGATGAAGCATTCTGTCTCATTGCTGCACTTTAACATCACCATGGACAGACCTGTCGCTGTTCATCCTCGATCAGTAGCCAAGGAGCTCAGTTTCTACTGGATCCAAAACCCAGTTCTGCCTGCGTCCGCTGATCCGTAAGACTCCAACATGCAGACTGTTTTTAACAGGCTCATAATTGCCCAGCTGTAGTTGCATCAAATGATATAAAAATAAACCTTTTGATATGATCTGTGTGCCGTTTGGTTTTCTTGGTTCCTGAAAGCATTAGGTGACACACTTTAGAACATGCTGCTGCTTCTGTAATTAGCTCAACAACTTGAGTTGCTCTTCCTGCACTTCAAGTTTTCAACTGCAGTGTAGCTTGCTGTTTATCACAAAGATGGTACACTGAGTTTTGTAACTTCTCAGATGGGGCAACATGCATCCTAATTAACACCTTAATTGGTCTTTAAAGTCTTGACAGGTGTAAAAACTGTAACAAAAGCAAAATGACTGTAAACTACACGTTCTGTTACTTAGAGAAATAGTAGAATACTAGGTAAAAGCTTTAAAGTAAGTACTGTTTAAAATAGACAGCAGAGGGCAGCTTAAACCAAACATGTCCGACCCGGAACTTGGTCAAAATGAAGAGTTTTGACAAAGGTAGCTGAATTCTCGAATAAGCTTTCAGCAGTTTGTCCAATTTTATTTCAAAGTAAAAGCGCTTCTCTGCTCAAGATAGGTTGGGGGTCTCAAAACAAATACATTAAGAGCATATATTATGAGGTATTTGACTCGTAAAGATTAATATATTGAAGTGTAATAAACTAAGTATTGTACATCTGATGTTTAGTAGGAGAATTGTGTTAACTGGTCCCACTAAATCAACGCTCAAACCTTGTCGGCTTTTATTGTGAAATAACGTAACCGGAAACTTCAGTCTAAACCCGGAATTGGCACACAGACCTGCTCAAACTAAACTGAACGGCTCAAAACCCGACCAGGAACCCTTTTCTCCTTAATCAATCACACCTTAAAATAAGTTTTAAGAAGTTTTCTTTTTGTTTTGTCAACACTTCAGATGGTTTAAGAAGACAAACTCTCCCAGAGGACCGACTTTGTTGATGTTGAAGGAGACGAAAGGATTGTTTCAAATGTTTTCGCTCTGATTGCGGCGGTTCCTGCAGGACAGTGGCCTCGACTTGTTTCACAGCAGGTAGGGGGGAAAAAGGCTCTGCAGCTGACCCATTTTAGTTTCACAATTCTTTCACTGCTTGGTGATAGTACCACTTTATTTAGGCGTCGTCTTGACGCATGACTAAGATAATATTTCAACAAAAAATCTTAGCTAGTGCTCAGTGTCAGACTGAACTTTGTTTAAATAAGCAGATTTGTGTGATGATTCAGAACACTGAGGACTGTTTAACTTTTTGTTTGTTTGTTTGTTTGTTTTACCTGTTAAAATCCTCTCATTTTTAGTCAAGAAGGTTAAAACTTGTGTTTAATAAATGCTGTTTCTTGTAAAAAAAAAATATCTTAAGATTGCTGAATGTGTATTACTCTGTCAAGTCAGGAATTTCAGGCAGCTCAGATCCTCCCCCTCTTACACACACACACACACACACACACACACACACACA
>NW_013952409.1:4330129-4354568 GCF_001266775.1 Austrofundulus limnaeus | reverse complement strand
GACTAAATTTGACAATAAATAGTTTGAAAATATTTTTCACCCAACACTTAACAATAGCCTCTACCTCAAGAGGTAGAGGAGCCAAATGGCTGGCTCACTGCTGCCAACTAGTGGTCAGAGGCTGAACTACAACATAAAAATGAACGGCTGGCTGGAAAGTTGACATTTTAAACCTTAATAAAAAAAGTATTGATACAGTATCGGGAAATGAAATATCGCGATATTTCAGTGTATCGATATTTTCTTACACCCCTATCTGATTGTGAACTTGTAGTTTCTGATGTTTGGACTTTTTAACTTAAAATGATAAATAAAACAGAAACAAGCATGACATCAACAAACCAAGCTCTTATCATATCTTCTGTTGAATTCTTAAATAGATAATCATGATTTTTGTATAAACTACAGAAATTATTTTTACTTAAAGCAGCAAAATGTCAGCTAATACTAGAAGAATACTAGGTAAAAGTTTAAAAGACTGTGTAAAAGTAACAAAAATGCTAGCTAAAAGCTAAAAATATTATCAACTGGCTAAAACAGTAAAAACTAGCTAATATCCTAAAAGTTGAAGAATGGTAGCTTAAAGCCAAAAATAGACGAAGCCTAACTGAAAATATCAAAAGGCTAGCTAGAAGTTAAAAGTGGCAGCAACTGGCTAAATGCATTCAAAGGCCTAACTAAATGCTAAAAACAGTACTGGATATAAAAAAAATGCTGGTATCAGAATGGTAACTTAAAGCTAAAAGTAGCAAAGCCTAACTAAGTAAGAAAAGGCTATTTAAAAACTAAAAGTAGCAGCAGCTGGCTAAAAACAGTAAAAGTTTAGCTAAAATGCTATAACTTGCAGAGTGGTAGCTTAAAGCTTAAGTTGCACAAAGCTAACAGACACATGTATCTAAAAGCTGAAGGCAGCTAAAATCATCGAATGATTGACTAAAAGCTAAAAATAATAGCAACTGGCTAAAAACCATAATAGGCTAGCTAAAATGTCAAAAGTAGCAGAATGATAGCTTAAAGCTAAAAATGTCAAAGTCTTACTAAAAGTATCAAAGGTTAGCTTGAAGCTAAAAGTAGTAGCAACTGGTTAAAATGGTTAGCTAACAAAGCGTAGCAAAAGAATAGCAGTTGATGTAGCACAATGATTGCTAATAGATAAACGTATCAAAAAGCTAAATGCCCCCACAAACTTGGGAGTACTTCACTCTGTGGAGGTCCGCGCTGACTCAGGGTGGACATTAAGGGTAGCTGAACAGCAAGATCTCACTGTGTTTCTATGAGGAATAAATAAATAAATTATATTAAATGTATTGAGAAATATTTAAAAAAATCGTAATAACCAAAGGTTTTAGCATCCATCTCCCAAACAAGCTGAACATTTTGATGTATGAATGTCTAAAATAGCACAAAGTGTGTAGTAAGGACTGCAAAAAAAAACTTACAGAAAAATAAAAAAAATAAAATTTTGCATTAGTAGATGATGATCCTAATTAACCGAGTTATTAATTACCCATGTGGTGTTTTATTGCTCGACTTCAGTGAGCATTACGTTCTGAAATCATCACTTCTGTTTAAATACAGACATGCAAAAGGTGTGGTTTGAGCTTCTCAGGGAACATAGCAAACAGGCACAGACAGGTATGAGACCGACTGAAACACACATTTCAGTGGTTAACCTCTTTAGAGCAAAACCTCCATCGTCTCATCTGCTGATTATATAAAGGAAATGAAAACCTCGTTTGTTCTGCTCAACTACTCCCCCATTAAAACTGATTAAAATAATAAAATATTAAATTTGGGTAAGTTTGAGTGAAATGTGTTTAATAGTAGAAGCTTTTATTTTGCTAACAGCTTCACCTTGGTGATTGTTGTCTAAGAGGTAGACACTAGATTTTGATCTGGGTTTTGTATATTTTAATTTTAGCCATTAGTATAATAAATTTGAGATTAGTTTGTCACTTTAATGAACCGCATTAAGAATTTTAGCAGCATTTAGGAAACGGGCCAACAGTTAAAGCACGTTGTTAAGTTTAGCCATCTTCCTGGAGAATGGCATCACGGGCTGAAGACAGGTTCTGCTGAACCAGAACTGAGTTTGTTCAATGTGCTGGAGGTCTCCTGGACTTCAGTGAATAACATGATCAGTTTTACAGATATTATACAGATCTTAGTCTAAATCTGACATGTAGGTGGCGAGTTCTTTCATTTAAATAAATATATTTAATTATTTGTAGAGTTGTCGCTAAATAAAACCGGCTGCATCTTTTTCTGTTTCGTAGTACACAAAGGTCCCGTGGTTGTCCAATCGAAGACCAAAGACCAAAGAAAGAAACTTCACCACCAGCCATGTTTACACGTGGTGAAGGTGTTTATGGTCAACTGTCCCCTAGTTGGTCCTATCTGTCTAAAAGATGTTTTTCATGAAACTAGTGGTTTGGTTTTAGGCAGCTTAGTAAACCGATAGTCAACGCAGTCATTTCACATTTGTAAAATAACCTTCCTGTGGAAAAATTGACTCCTAATTGTTTGAAGTGTTTTTGTAGTGTCGATGGGCAGCAGCAGCTGCTTTTTACTGTCTTTTCTTACTGCCAAACTGCTTCAGAGCACCAAACTAATACGACTCCCGCTTTTACAGGCACTCACATTTTCTGATAAACGTCAAAGATGCACAGCGAAGGGTATCTTCAGTCGTGGTGTTTTCTTTTCCTTTCTCAAGGCAGATTAAGCTCCTAAATCTAATCTTTGTTCATTAAAATAAAGCAGAAAGGCAGAAAATTTAAACTGTCAAACAGCAGCGTGTGGATCAGGTCAGAGCCTCCCATTTAAAACTAGTTTGGAAAACATGGACTAAAGTAAACATCTTTCGTTTAAAGTACAGGCGTTTCTTGTCTGCATTGTGATTCTTCACTTTACACTTATTGGTCTGTTGAGATTGTTTTGGGCTGAAAACAGGCAATTTCTGACTCCTAATGTCGTATTCTGATAGTCTGTCTCTAAAACAAAACATATCTTTTTCTATCCTTGCACAATTCTTTATATTTTATTTTTTATTATTAGTAGTTGTATCATGGCTGGTCAGTGTTTTTGTTTTGTGTACTGTAAGAAAATATGTGTTGTTCAAAATGGTATGTCCGAATAAACAGGATTCAGCTGGATTTCTTGTTAAAAACTTTATTGTCAGTCCTCTGACTCCAATCAGGTTCTTTCAGCGCTCAGCAGCACAGGCCTCAGCGTACAACCTTGGGCCAAACCAAAACAAACACGGGAGCTCTGCTCTGAGCAGACACTCTGCAAAACACTGACAACTTATTTCTACTATAATAATGAATTGAGCTTATAATGTTTATCCCTTCCTGGTTACACCCCAGTGGTGTTACCTTTTACATCAGACGTCACAGTTTTGTTTAGGCTAAGAGAAAGAACACATGATAACACACATACACCAACTCTTTGTCTGTTTTAACCTTACAGACTGAAATGATCAGAAAGTATAAAATATAAAACTGAATCTAATATTCAATTAATCAGTTACAAAATTTCTTCAGAGTTATCTATAGTTTGTAAAGTAACTAGTGTGTGAACCTCTGTACGGATGCTGCTGTGACACCTGAATTTCCCCTCTGCGGGACAATAAAGGCTATTTCTATTCTATTCTATTCTAGTCTTCTATTCTAAAGAAAGCAGATTGTGGCAGAAGCTGTTTTTTTCTGTAATTTAACTCTGAAACGTGTCAACTATCTGTGTTTATATATTTAAACAAAACAACAATAAAAGTCTTTGTTGTGGATCCAAAGCAGACATTTAACATGTAATAAATAGACACATGGACTTAGTGCAACATTCATCATTCTGCAGCTCAGACAGCTTAAAACCCCCCACAGGCGGTCTGTTGTTGCTAAAGCTTTGCATGCCTTTACTGCTGACTCAAGCTTCTCCAGAATAAACCTGCATTCCTACAAATCTCATAAAGGTTTAAAACGTTTCCTTAAAAAGTCGGAGCAGGGTGTTGTTTACACTTCCTGTAAATATCCAGGAACTAAAGAAATCAACGTGTCCCATATTGTCTCACGCAGGATTCTAGAGAATCAGACGTTTCTTTTTCACGATGCACCAAATGTTTTCGATTAATAAGGAGCCAGGACTGCAGGGATCTTCTGCTCCAAAGCCTTGCTGTTGCAATGGTTTAACATTGTCTTGCTGAATTATGCAAGGCCTTCCTTCATCTGGATGGGAGGTTACATTGTTCTAAACCTGAATATCCTTTTCTGCACTGATGCATGCATGTCGACTTGTACGGATTGTCCGTAAGTTATAAGGATTTTATGTCATTTTGCAGGTATACGGACGTATAGAGCAATCTCACGGATTTTTTCAAGTCTTACGGATTTTTTCAAAACCTTGTTTTCAAATTTATCTAACCTGTCAGATCCTGCAGGACGATGCAGTTTACTTGGCATCTGAAATTGCATTTCCTCAAATGTATTTTTAATCTGAAAAGAGCTTCACTGAGTGAGAACTAATGTTAGGAGCTCAGAAGACAATTTAAGTTTCACTTTCACTTTGCTCTGTTACTGCGGAGAGCCTGCAGGAGTCATGGGCGGGGTGTGTGGGGTGTGGGATGGGGTGGTGTGCTCCGTGATGAGGAAGCTCGACTTAAAGACACGTCCCAGGGGCGTTTCTGGTACCAAAAGGCGTTTCTGGTGGTCCCAAAAGTCGTTTTGCTCCTCAGCATGGCTTCCTAAAAACGCTGCAGGATTTCTCAAACATGCATGAATGAGTCAAAGCAAGGCTTTGGGCATGTTTTTTTATGAGAGTATAACATTAGAACATGATATAAAACTGAAAAAAGTTGATTTTACATGATGTTGCCCCTTTAAGAGTTAATGCCATAAAATTAGTGTGGCGCAGACACAGTAAAACAAATGAGGAACGACCTTTTAATTGTTAAAGAACTATAATTGTGTTCCTGCAGCCTGTAATCAGCTGGTGTAGTATAACAAACCGCTGTGGGAGCTTTCCTTTAAAACCTGGAAGTGATGCTGTTTGATGAAGCACAGGGTGGGGTTATTAATGACAGCAGCTCATAGTGAGATAAATGAAGAGCTCAGAAACAGACGTGTTGTTTCTGTGTGCAGAACAGGACGGGGGTGGGTGGTGGTGGGTGGGGGGGGTCTGGAAACACAAGAACCTCCTCTGTATCCTCGGGGAATGCTGTCTGAATATTTGGGAGGAAGTGTGTGTGTGTGCATGTGAGCGAGAAAAAAAGTGAACATCTCATGCCGTCTGTACAGATGGGTATTTAGCGTTCTCAGATTTACTTTGCAAACCAAAAATACACAGTAAAACAGGAAGACGCAGTTTCACAGACGACCCGTAGATGTTTTAAGACATGTGCACGGTTCATGTTTCGTTCTGATTAAAGTTTAGGAACTCTTTTGAAGTTTGGAGTTTTTATCGCCTGCTGCCAGAGACGAAGGTGGAGTGATAATGTTAGCGACCAAAATGTTTCATGAAGCAGTGGACGGATATTAATGAAACTCACAGTTATAAATCGGTCAGTTTTACAAATACTGAGCTCAAGTTTGACATGTTAGGAGCTGAGAGTCCTTCACAGCCCATGACCTGGCATGACAGGAGGTGGGTAATATGCATATATTTATTTCAAACAAAAAACGACGCAGATAGTGCTTCGAGCTTTTCACGTTCCTCTTAGGATCCATTGTGTTGTGATTTTTATTTAGATTTTTCTTTTGTCTGACTGTGTTTGTTTTTATCAGCAGTGACTCTGAGGCGGAGCAGAAAGGAGCCAACATGCCACAACAAAAGGACATAGTGAAAATAGCCATCCAGATGCCTGGGGCCTACCCTCAGCTCATACAGCTGGACCAGGTGAGAACAACTGGAAATGTCTGATTTACGTCACAAACTCATCTAAAATGTTATAAAATTAAGTGATCTTTCGTTCTAATTGGTAGAAATTGAAAATAGCATTGTTTTCCTGCTTATATATGTTGTTTTTTTTCACTGTAACTAATACTTTTTTACATTTGATGAAAGAAAGTTTGTTTTAGTCCGTTTGATTTGAAGTGATACATTTTGTCTTATTGCGCAACCTTCTGCTCATATTCGCGATGTTTCAAAAACTACGCAGGCCACAGGTGTCGACGTCATCGTGGCAGATTTGATAACATCAGTTTGTTAAAACAACTGTTTTTATTGTACGACCCGGTACTCGGCGTGAGTCGGTGCAGAGTCCCACCTGCGCTGCCGATGACCCAACGTTTGCTGTGATTGTGGGGAAGTTTTCCATTTATTTCCCAGAAACTTTGAGGAAGTTGTACTTCCTTGTGCAAGACACTGCAAACGAGTTGGAACTGTAGAACAGAAAACAGGGGTGTGTGTTTGCATAACGTCACTTTCTGTTACTGATTGCAACATTTCAGAATGAACTGAAATGGTTTTGATGCTTGAACTAATTGAGGCCATCTTAAACATCATTTTTAAATCTTTCCATTGATCTCTTCAGGGAATCCCCTTGTTTTATCGTTTAGGACAGTTGCAGTGGATTAAAATGTCTGTCAGCTGTTCAAATGAGTTTATTTTAGATCACAACCAATCTAGAAAAATCCCCCCACTGGCCCCAACCTTTCCAGCAGGCGCATCTGATTAGTTCGACCCGGTGAGCAGCCACTAATAACAGACCGTCCACCGGGTCTACCGCAGAACCTGAACACATTTTGACTGTGTAACCGCCACACTGACCACTAATAACAGCTTAGCTGAGAGGCAGACATGGAACCAGTCTGGCTTTTATTTACATCCAGAATGGGATCCTGGCACCGAGGGTTACGTTCAGAATCTAACGTGTTTGGAGAGGATTTCCTCTTCGTAGCAAACAAGGTTTACAGCCAGCGTGAATATCTGTGGTGTCGTTATCCCAGAACAACATGTCATTAGTGAAGCATGGGTTCAGCTCCCTCACAGAGAGAAATACTTGAATAGTGAAAACCTTGTTGTTACGACACACATGTACGTGTGTGTGTTTTCATGTCACCCACCACCGATCCGTGTGCTTGTTCTTCGTCTGTTGCTAAAATATTTCACAAACCACTGGATATTTAATGAAACTCAGAAAGTAAGTGGTTAAAGCAGTAAGAGTGGGAGGTTTGATTCCAGCAGTATTCAGTAACATGTTGAGATGTCTCTGACTGAAACATGAAGCCCTCATTGCCTCTGATGTGCCTCGTCGGTCCAAACACTGATTAGACTACAGAGTTATCAGGTTAGCTTTATAAAGATGTAGTAGAAACTGTATGAATGTGTGTGGACGGGAAAATCAGGGCACAGGTTGTGTTGTAAAGCACTTTGGTTCGAAGGAAACTATATAAGTACAGTTTGTTGGCAAAGAATAAAGCATTTTGTAGTTTCAATTACTAGCAGAGCCTAACTCTTCCGGTTCACAGGTCAACAGATTTATAGCTTAGATATTTATTAAATATTTCATCAATGATAAAGAAAAGTACTGATCCATCGTGGTGAAGCTCTCTATTTACCAGCCGGTGGTCTACGTTCCTACCCTCATCTATGGTCACGAGCTTTGGGTAGTGACCGAAAGAACGAGATCKTGGATACAAGCAGCCGAAATGAGTTTCCTCTGCAGGGTGTCTGGGCTCTCCCTTATATAGGGTGAGAAGCTCAGTCATCCAGGAGGGCCTCAGAGTAGAGCCGCTGCTCCTCCACATCGAGAGGAGCCAGTTGAGGTGGCTCGGGCATCTGGTTAGGATGCCTCTCTGGTGAGGTGTTCTGGACACGTCCCACTGGGAGGAGGCCCAGAATACGACATGGTCTAGGGATAGTCAGTCCTGGTCCTCGAGGGCCGCAGCCCTGCACGTTTTTCTTGTTTTTCTGCTCCAACACACCTGATTTGAACGAATGGATGATTTTCAGGCTTCTGCAGAAMTTGAAGAGGTAATTAACTGACTGAATCAGGTGTGTGAGAGAAGGGGAAAAATAAAACGTGCAGGACTGTGGCCCTCGAGGACCAGGATTGACCATCCCTGGTCTATTTGGTGAAATGATACATATCATGACACAGGGGTCATGATAAGTATCGTGATATATTGCAATACTCTAAGCAGGGCGATATATTGCCATTTTTTTCCCCAAAAGATTCTGTTTTTAACAACTCAGTTTAAAGATAAAACTCAAAGGTCATATTTCTTCTTACACCCTTTTGTTAAGCCTTAATTAAAAAACCATACAGTATCAGGAAATAAAATGTCGCGATATTTCATTGTATGGATATTTTCTTACACCCATGTTAAGCACTTAATTGTCTCTGACTGTTTGTTGTGTTTGTGCAGAAAAAGCCTCTGTCAGCTGTGATTAAAGAGGTGTGTGACGGGTAAGTTGCTTTGTTTGGTTTCTTCGTTCTTACTGTTGTTGGTCGTCTCTAATGTGTTTTTATCTGCGTGCAGCTGGAATCTCCCGGGTCCTGACAACTACGCTCTGCAGTACGCTGACGGAGTGCAGATGTACATCACTGAATCGGTCAGTCGCACGTCTAAACAAACATTCAGAGTCCATCTGGTGGATGTCTGAGAAGACTGCGAAATCCTCGAGCAACAGAAATGAATCATTTTCTTGTTTGGGGTTCGAGGAGTTGTAATTTCTGAGATTTGTCAGCACAGCTGTGGATGACTGAATCACTGCTCCGTCAGCTCTTTTTTTTTTTTTTTTTKTTTTTTTTGTTTCCACTCAGTCCAGAAGTAGAAGAAAGTAGGTCACAAACTGTTACAGGAGCTTTCAGAAACGACTGTTAGACAAAGTAATAAAAAAAGAAGAAGAAACAGCTGAATGTTTACTAAACATCTCAGTAAGCGGAGAGGGAGGGTTTTACTGGAAGGATGTGAACTTCCAGGCTCTGAAATGAGTTTGTAGTTAAATACAGATGTTTTAGTTTAGGAGCAGCGTCTTGATGAGCTCGTGGAACATTTGACTGGATTACATGTAGAATAATAATGACTGGGATTATTTCCAGATTTCGACAGCAGTGACTTCAGGAATTCCCCTTTTTAATCTCCCAACAAAGTTCCTTTGTTCAAGCTGACATTTTTTCATTTTCCTAAACACTATACATTAATTCACAAAATGTCATTTACTTTATTTGTTGTTATTTGTGACTGTGTTTGCCACATTATGAGTTTCTGTGTCCGGATCCTCCTCGTCATCGCTGCACTCTGTCCACCTTGTAATTTAACCAAACTGTTGCTGAGATTGGTGTTTTTGTTTCTGTTCTTCTCTCTGCATTTGTGTAGAATCGTCTGGACATAAAGAACGGCTGCATCCTGCGTCTGACCAAGGCACCGGTGAGTCTGTAACCAACACGGACTCCTGCCGTGT
This sequence comes from Austrofundulus limnaeus, assembly GCF_001266775.1. Classification (NCBI taxonomy): domain Eukaryota; kingdom Metazoa; phylum Chordata; class Actinopteri; order Cyprinodontiformes; family Rivulidae; genus Austrofundulus; species Austrofundulus limnaeus. The sequence goes on along the minus strand of NW_013952409.1, from coordinate 4,345,169 downwards.
TCAGCTTATTGCATTTAATGTCAGGCTGTTTCTGTTCTGCGTGCAGCAAAACACAACAGATTTTGTGTTGATTGCAGGGTTCCTGCAGATTCTTAAAGTCTTAAAAAGAATTGAATTCATCAATGCAAAAATAAGGTCTTAATTAGTCTTAAAATGTCTTAAATCAATCTTCAGAAGTCTTAAAAATGTTAACACATTGTAAATAGGATGATTGTGATTCATCTCAAATATTAAAATAATTGGTAAATTATTTTTTTAAATATTCACATGCAGACATTCCCCTTTGACATCACTTCCTGTTTTTTCACATGAAAATGGCTGTGTCCAAAACGACAGGCCGGGTCCTCCGGAGGACCCAGACTCCCCGCTCGCGGCGGGCCGGGTCCTTGGTAGACCGGGAAGACCGGAAAAAAGAGGCTGTGAATTTGGACGGTCTAGCCTCCACTCCTTACCCCGGTGTACGTCTTGTCATCTAGCAACTGTGACGACGCTAAACAAGCAAACTTAAATCAAAACTAGAAAAATATCAATATATTAGCATTATTAATATCAYAAAACTATAAAATTAACTTAAAGGTAACATTTGAAGAACTAATTGACCCGCTGTAGGTGCATGTTTATTTCGCGTTTTTTTATGATAAAAATAATATTTTAAAACATGTCCATACAAATGATAAAAGTATTAGAATTACAACCGCTAATTTTTTTAAAATTTCCATATCACCATATTTTTATTTAAAATGTATTCTTTTCTCTCGCTTTGTCCGCCATTACTAACTTAAACAAATCTCCGGTCGGGCCGCAATGCATTATGGGATATGCTGGGCCGGGAAGGATCCATCAGACCTGTCCTTCAAATCGGGGGAAAGGAAGGATGTATTTGTCGGCCGCATCGGAGGAGTCTTCGGTTTTGGACGTCCTTTGTCGCGGCGCTGTGACGTATGCGGCCGACGAATTCGGCCTTCAGAGGACCCGTCCTGCCGTTTTGGACACAGCCAATATCTCAGTTGTCCATCTGAGCAATGTGAAATTCATTTTCTAATGTTGACTTTCCAAAAATGCATTCACTTTTCTTACAAAATTGATGTTACATACATATTAAGGTTTCATCTACAGCAAATTGGGGTTRAGAMYCCACTGTGGGTCCTAAAATTCCAAATTTTGGGTCATTAGAGGATTTCCAGGAATTAAATTAAGTTGAAAACTGACTGCTAAGAATGTTTCTGCTATAGTTAGAAATGGATAAAAACAGTTGGTCTGTTAGCAATATCTGAATACTTCAACCAAATATACTTTGATTCATGAGTTTCTGCCCGTTTTTAATTTTTTGTCATTTGTGTTTATTATGAAATTGGTCTTAAATTTAATTTTACTTGGCATTAAAAAGTCTTAAATTTAACTTGCCTTAAACTATAGAAACCCTGGATTATCACAGCGAACTAAAAGAGAACTTGATAAATTCATTTGGACGTTTGTTAGTGGCCAAAAATAAAACTGTGTAAAACTCTAGAAATTTTACTTTTATTTTACTATGAATAAAATAACCAACAACCACGACTCCAAGAAACAAGTTAGTGTCTTAAAATTGTGAGAAAATGGGCATAAAATCACTTTATTCGTCATAATGATCACATGCACAATTTGTAAAACTGTATGCCCACTTCGTCTCATTTTTTCTTTTTTTTTTTCTTTTTTAATCTACTGGAGTACAGATTTTAAATGAGTGCAGGCAGATGTGGAGTTTTTCAGGTGTGTTTTCAGACCTGAACATTTGGATGTTTTCTGTCAGGAAACGCAGCCGTTATCACTTGTGAAAGCAAAGGGGTCACATGATTTCACGAATATTTTATTTTTCTTCTGAATAAATAAAAGGCCATATTATTTATGTATTTATTTGTTTATTTATTTATTTAAATTAGTGGGATGTTTTGGTTTTGATGAGTACGTTCTGTGTTTTCCCGTCATGCTGGTGACCTCAGGGTCGCTGTGCAGAGGACTTGTTTAAGGGCATCCAGAGCTCGGACGCAGGCGTGCGCTGCGATTCGCTGAAGGAGCTGGCGAACGTTTCCAGAGACGTGACGTTCGCTCAGGAGTTCATCAGCCGAGACGGACACCTCGTGCTGGTTAAAATCGTAGAAGACTCTAATGAGTGAGTACTTTTAGTGCTGATAAAACTCCGGCTCTATTTAAAAAAAAAAAAAAAAAAAAAGCTTTAATAACAAACTGAAAATACTTAAAGGATGTTTGTGTTTTTTGTAAATAAATCTTTGCTTTTGTGTGTCGCCCTCGTTCAGGAACAACTTGATCATGACGCACACGCTGACCGCTTTCATGGAGCTGATGGATCATGGGATTGTTTCGTGGGAGAACCTCTCTTTTATCTTCGTCAAGAAGGTTCTTTAGCTGCYGCCTCTCGTTTGTGTTTATTTTTTATTAATGCCTGTTTATTTTCTTAATCAATGTTGTTTTATTGTTTTTCTCTGCTCAGATCGCCGGCTTCGTCAACGCCAAGGTGACGGACGAGTCGATTCAGCAGGTGTCCCTGGACATCCTGGAGAGCATGGTGCTGAGCAGCCACGGGTTGTTTGTCCAAGTCAAACAGGAAGTCACCATGGAGAGACTTATCGCTCACTTTCAGGTGTAAGTAAAACAAAATAAATAAATCTGAGGAACTTTTCTGTCCAGCAACAAGTAGGGACATTATTTTTCCTTACATCGCATTATGCTTTAACGTTTTAAAGTTTTTATTTTGATCAAGCAGGTCCTGTAGTCTAATGTCTAATGTTTCTAAACTGATAAAAGTGAAGTCGCTTTAAATGAGTCACCTCTTTGTTGACAGATTGCAGCTCGATAAGAAGCAGCTTTAACTGCGACAGGAAGTTTTTTAAGCACATAAACTTTGATTTAATCAACATTCAAGTAAGTCTGAGAACTGAAGAGTCGTTTGTTGTTTATTTTTTAGGACAAATCTGCAGATACAAACCAAAGCCATGGCCCTGCTGATGGCCTTACTACAGACAGCGGGGGATTCAGACAGACAGGTGCTTCTGTCTTTCTTATCAGCTTTTCTTTTCAGTCAGTTAGAACCTCAAACCAATAATAAAAAACTATTTCACTAATCCTAATCCTTCATTTTCTTCCTGTACTTCCTGTACAGAAAAGGAGACAGTTGGTAACGATCCGTCCGTTTCCCTCCAGTGTCTCAGATTTCCTACAAACAGCGAGTCTTTCTGCTCCTCTGTCATCAACAGTTCCTTCATTCATTGTTCCGTCTCCTCCCTCTCTCCCTCTCTCTCCGTGTTACGAGGCTTTCAGCAGGTCCAACAAATCCAGCCTTCTTATCAGCACATTAGCTGTGAACAAAAGCCGTTGAGTCAGAGATGGTGGTACCACGTAGAGGTCAAAGTTCCTGACGCTAACCGTTCAGCCTCCGGTCCTCTGTCGCCACCTCCTGTTTAAAACCTGTTCCTGCAAACCTTTATTGTTGTGCCCTTTTTGTTTTCCAGGAAATGTTTGCATTTCTGAACAAGAAGAATCTCCGTCAGTACATTTATAAGGTGAATTATTCTCACAGTTATGTTGCAGATAGTTGTGAAAAAAATTGACAAAATGATTTTATTTATTTTATTTTATTTTATTTATTTATTTTTTCAGAACATTATCCTGAGTTCTGGGTTAATCCAAGATGAGATGGCCCACTACCTTTATGTCCTGCAGTCCGTTACATTAAATCATCTGGAGGATCGTATGAGGATGCCTCTGGACTGTTACAGCCAGGTGAGACCAACTTTTGATTTTTACATCTAGTCTTTGTTTTTTCCTGCTCAAATAGCAAACAGTTCAGTTTCTGAAATTATGATTTTATTATGTAAAGTAAAAAGTAGGCATTTCCAATATTAATAAATTATAATTTCATACAAATATGTGACCCATCATATTGAAATGAGGATTGAGTCAAATTTGGTCAAAATGACCTAACTACATTTTCAGATTCCTGCTTTAAAAACTACATTTTGATCAGCTTATCCAGAGATATGACTTCATTTGTCTTGTTGGTTATGATAATGCATTACTGTTTGGTCTGAATCCTAATTTTATGTAAATTTATTGAGTTATTTTTTTATGTCAATATAAAGAGGAAACTTCAAACAGTATTTGTATATTAAGATTTCCCAGTTGGAAAGAAACAAAAACATTGCTAGCTCACAGGGAAAAATTTTAATTATAAGGCGTTTTTCCTCAATATCAGGTTTTTTGTTGCTACTGCTCAAAAAMTGCTTCAAAAAAGTTTATGATTATATTTCAGACAGTTCTTGATAATTAAGGCATTAATTCATTATATTTTGAGAAAACGCAATTTTTGCACKCGTTTAAATCAAAACCCTCTATCTGCCTGTTTCTCCACATGCCTTTTTTGGATTAATCCTGGTTTCGATGTGATGGCTCACATATTAATATGCTTCTTCTTGGTCCAATGATTGTAACTGCAGTCCAACTTGTCTCATCCTCGCCTCAGGATCAGAGAGACATACTTCACACTCTGCGACAGGCGGCGTTTGAGACGGACAGCGAGAACAGCCTCAGTCACGAAAGACGCCGCTCGCTCTGCGCCAAAGAGTTCAGGAAGCTGGGCTTTTCTGTACGTTTCTGTCGTCAAACCGTTACTTTTTTAAAAAACCTGATAATCCTGAGTGTTTGGTGCATTTTTTTTTTTTTTATCAGAACAACAGTAACCCCGGTCAGGACTTGGTGCGAACGCCTCCTGGTCTTTTAGCTCTGGACACCATGTATTATTTTGCCACACACTATCCTGACGCCTACAGCAGGGTGAGATAATCGTAGAGAACTGCTTCATCGTGATCAGACGTGTACGTGATGCTGCTTTGCGATAATCTCAAATATTTAATGTCGCAGTTTGTTCTGGAGAACAGCAGCAGAGAGGACAAACACGAGTGTCCGTTTGCCCGTAGCAGCATCCAGCTCACGCTCATCCTTTGTGAAATCCTGCGGATCGGAGAGCCACGTAGGTTCAGCTGCAGCCGCGGGTCGAACCTTTTCCTTTTCTATAAACTGTTAAATTTATTCTTGTTGTTTGTTAACAGCCTCAGAGACGGGATCCGACTACCACCCCATCTTCTTCAGTCAGGATAAACTGCTGGAGGAACTTTTCTGTGTTTGTATTCAGCTCCTCAACAAAACCTGGAAGGAGATGAGGGCCACACAAGAGGACTTTGACAAGGTAGGAGAAACACTGTTTGTTTGTTTGTTTGTTTGTTTGTTTGTTTGTTTGTTTGTTTGTTTGTTTGTTTGTTTGTTTGTTTGTTTGTAAACTCGTCCCTCAGCAGGCTGTCGATAGCTTGAAGCAGAGATGGGGGCTCATGAATCGGACTTAGACTTGAATCGCAGTTAAAGTGCCTGTGACATGAAATTTTTAAACTAAATATAAAGACATTTATTTGAAAGGTAACATCAATAGCATATTGCAAAAATAATTCCCACTGCTGAGATGAACAGTTGTTGAGATATTTGCCTGTGAATTAACAGGAAGTGATGTCAAAGGGGAACATCTGCATGGAACAGAGCGTTGATAAAATGGCTAAGGACACAGAGAAGAATCTGAGGTTTCTTTAGATATTTTGAGTCGAGAGAGACGAGTCAGAGTTCAAATAATATTGTTTCAATAAACAAAGACTAGAGAGATTTCTTTCTTATAGAGTTCCCCTATGATGTCACTTCCTGTTTCACTTTGGCTGAGCCAAGTTCAAAAGAAAATCTGCCATTTGTGTGACAAAAATGGGTAAAATCACRTTTTATGCAAGGTTTATTATATAAAAATGTGTTTTATCGGACTTTTTGTATTTGATGGATAGGCATGTCACAGACACTTTAAGTCCCTTCTATTAGAGACTTGGACTCGACTTGGACCTGTGGTTTGAGACTCGCGAACAATGCAAGTCTTCACTGCCCGGCTCACGATGCTCACTCCCTCAGTACAMCTCCATGCTCCGCTCTGCTSCCCCTCGGAGGGGCCTGCACCGTCCAGTGTTAATGAAGCGTACCCTACACGACAAACAGAGCTTCAGCGAGACTTTACTCAACGCCACGACAAGAGACTGGCAAAGTGTGGAGTCCAAATCCAAAATTAGTTTTTGTGATGRCTTGTGCAGCCCTTTTAAACTTTAAGGATTCTGGTTCATCATCTTCGCTGACATGCTTTTATCCATTTAAAAATACTTTTTTCTGTCATTTTATTGTCAAATCGCAGCAGACTTGTTGGATTTGTTCTTTATCAGTGGTAAGATATAATTACAGGAAGACTACAAGTGCAAAATACAGTTAACAATATTCTAAATGCTTGATTATTTCAACCTTAACCTTATCTGTATTTTAAAAACAGTATGTTTTAATAGTATTATTAAAACATACTGTTTTARTAATTGATTAAAATATAGTATTATAGAATATAATCTAGTATAGTTAGAATAGCTTTGCTCAAACTGACAGTTAAGTAATACATGCAACGAGACTTGGACTTGAGGTCRTGAGACTTGACTTGGACTTGCAAAAAAAAACAGACTTGCACACATCCCTGGCTTGAAGTGTTCTGAAAGGAGAGGCTGAAACATCACATCCACAAAACCCTGTGACCTCCTGACCTTTCTGCTGCCGGCCACCGTCCCCGAGCGTCCTTTTGTTTTCCCTCGTGACCAGTTACCCAGGGTGCTCTGGGGCGAGGACAAAAGGGGCACGAGTTGGACAAAGAGAAAGGTGGTGAGCAGCAGAAACCGAGGGAAACCAGAGAAACAAAAAGCTCAGACCTTCAACAGTAAAACACGAGAGGAGGGACGTAAAAACGTCTTTAATGAYGGATTTTTAAAGATTAAAGATTGTGTGAATGACTCTCAGCTACCACCACACTGAATGTTGGGTCTCTGTAGGGTTTTAGGGACCACAGTCCGCTGCCTTTTATTGGTCACTGGAGCTGGGGGGACGGGGGGGAGGGTCACGTGGGAGAGGTGTGTGCACGTGTGTGAGAGAAGCAGGGTGTCTGTTTACAAAACAGCCAAAGGCTCGCAGCTCTCCTGACACACAGCTGACCTCCCAGACTCAGCTCGGCTCAGCATCACCGTTAGTTTTCTGTAACAAGTGGATTTGTTTTAAAAAAAAAAAACAAGGCTTTAGAGGAGAAATGGAGGTAAGCTTGTGTTTTTATGAATAAAATGAGATTAATCCCTAACTTTCCACATGTATGTAAAAAGGTTTTCTGTTAGGAATAAAGTGGTATTTCTCAGCACCGATTAATGAGGTTAAACAGGAAGTAGCTGTTTGTGACKATGTCAAAGTGGACCTTTTTATTTTTCTCCTGGTGTTACATTAATTCACTCACCTGTTTGTCTTAAACACAATAGGAAAATTAAAAAAAATCTGTGTTGACTTAATGTTGAGTTTTTTCTGAATCTAAATGAAAGTAAATCCCTGATATCACACTTCAGCTGCCGATCGTTTGCAATCAGAAATGATTCAGGTCAGCAGGAGCGTTTGTGGAGTTTTATAGGTTTTCATATAGATTTTTCTCCACTAACAGCTGAGCCAATCATAGATTTTAAACCCTGCAGTTTGACTCTGTCCATTTTAATGARCTTCACTTTAACAAGTCGGGCAGAAAACACAGTTCAGGTTTTTGTTTGTGTGTGTGGCACATAGTGGGGGGATTATTGGATGTGTGTAAAGATAAGAGGTTTGATTCAGATGGAGCTACTTAAAAAATAACCTTTTTTACTTTAGCGAGGATGTGGGAACAGCAGCTGCTCTAATACCCYGTGTTTCGACTCCCCTCCTCAGGTGATGCAGGTGGTGAGGGAGCAGATCACCAGGACCCTGTCGACGAAGCCCACCTCCCTGGAGCTCTTCAAAAACAAAGTCAACGCTCTGAACTACAGCGAGATCCTGAAGCTGCGGCAGACGGAGCGGCTGCATCAGGAGGAGACGCTCGCCCCGCCTGTGCTGTGAGTGGCAGCTTTACAGAGTTCACCATGGCAAACGTGAAACTTTAGATTTTTTTTTTTAAATCACGGTTATGAGAGGGAATAAACCGGACCACCTGCTCCACATCGTTTCCACCCCTTTGAAACCAACACGTGGACTGTATAAACCTGTAAATCCACCATTGTGTTTGTGTGTTTTCCCTCTCCAGCGAACTCAAAGAGCGCCTGAAGCCCGAGCTGCTGGAGCTGATCCGCCAGCAGAGACTCAACCGGCTGTGCCAGGGAACCATGTTCAGGAAGATCAGCAGCCGACGAAGGCAGGGTGGGACGAACAACACGTCCTCACACCACAGACCAGGACGCCTCACATTAACACCGACCACTGTTGTTGTGTGTTTCTYCCGTCAGATAAACTGTGGTACTGTCGCTTGTCGCCCAATCACAAAATGCTTCATTTCGGAGACGTCGAAGAAGAGACGGAAAACCCACCAATAGAAACGYTGCAAGAGAAGAGTGAGTTATAGCAAAAAAAGCTTTGTTTTTTCTTTTGTTTGTTTGCAGTCTTGTATAAAGTACCACAAAGTGAYACTTGAGTAAAAGTACAAGTATCTTACCAACAAATACTTTGGTAAAAGTGAAAGTCTCCTTTAGTATTACTTGAGTAAAAGTCTTAAAGTATCTGACATTTTTTGTACTTAAGTATTAAAAGTATTGATTTAAAATGAGCAGTTAGATTTTCTGTAATGACATTTATTAGGAGGTGACCTCCCCAAAAAAACTGCAGCAATGACTGTTGTATTAAAATAATTAATTTATGTTAAATTTAGGATGCACTAGTCCAGCTGTTTCAGTTTATTTACATATATCTGCTCAAACCTTTTCTCCAAAATAAAAATCTATCTGAGGGCTGCGGCCAAATGCAAAAATATAATTCATGAAATACAAATACTTCTTAAGTACAGTCCTTTTATTTGAATGATTATGTCCTGCTGGAGTGTGACATGAATACGGTATCAGAAATTTCTATATTTATACTTCTCATTCAACCACAATTAAATTCACTCTATCTAGGAGGCACAGTTTACATGGATAGTATTTATTTTTTATAATAACAAGCTGGAATGAAAACAAGCAAAAATGAAATAAAAGTAACGACTTTTTACTTTGTCTTTTTTTTTAAATGTAAGGAGTAGAAGTAAAAAGTAAGCTGAAAAAATTACTCAAGTAAAGTACAGATACCCAAAAGTTCTACTTAAGCACAGTAACAAAGTATTTGTACTTACTTTACAACTCGGTTTGTTTGTCAGGGACTGTGTACAGAAAAAAAATCAATTCAGTAAAGATGTGCTGCAGCRGATTTTAGCTATCGCCTCATTTCCACCCGCAGGTAAAACTTACAGAAACAAGTGCGTACTGTGTAAAACATCATAGYTCTCTACACCAGTAGTACACACTCTGTAAAGAAAAAGTCTCACAATAAACGACTCTTTTGTATTTGTAACTTCTRGTTGTGCAGTTTGATTCATGAAGAGTGTGCGAATCTTTTTTACACTCACAGCATTTAAGTTTGATTCTAGCTTCCTGTTTGTTTCTGAATCTTGTTTTGTTGCTGCTGTCTTCAGTTCCAGTGGCAGATATTAAAGGTTTGCTGACGGGGAAAGACTGCCCTCACATGAAGGAGAACAAAGGCAAACAGAACAAGGTCATTCCAGCTCCGTGTGTTTCTTTGTTTGTGTTGTTGTTGTAACAAACTAACCACTGTCCCGCTGCAGGATGTGCTGGACCTGGCCTTTAGCATTACGTACGACGTGGAGGAGTACAGCCTGAACTTCATCGCCCCCTCCAGATCCGACGTGAGCCCGGACCCTGAAGCTCCATGTTTGTAGAACTTCTGTCGGTTTTGATCTGAATGCTTTTTTCTCTCTCTCTCTCTCCATCTGTCAGTTCTGCCTGTGGACAGATGGACTGAGCGTCCTCCTGGGACGGGACATGAGCAGCGAATCCATGAAAAGCGAGCTGGAGATCCTCCTCTCCATGGAGATCAAGCTCCGCCTCCTCGACCTGGAGAACGTCCCCATCCCCGACGGCGCTCCCATCGTCCCGAAACCTCCGAGCAACTACAACTTCTGCTACGACTTCAGCCAGACGGAGCAGTAGAGCACACAGGAGCTGGACCAGTGTGTTTGAAACAAGACTGTGCGTGCGTGCGTGCGTGCGTGCGTGCGTGTGTGTGTGTCTGTGTGTTGAATCTGACTTGTGCACCTGTGCACTTCTTTTATAACTTCAACTATTTTATAGCTTCACCTTGAAGCAGGAGAACCTGTGAGAATTAAAAAAACTACATTTTTTGCTCTTCACTGCTCAGGAAGCTTAAAAACACAAACCCACCTGCGTCAGGGTACTTTACATTTATTTTTTAAATTTTCTAACTGCTTCTAAAAAGAATGTCTCGACTTGCACAGCTTGTTTTCTTTAAAGGAGTTATTGATTTGAACACCTTCCTGCGGCACGGTCCAGGTAATTCTGGCAACGTTTGGGAGATAAACGTATTTTTTAAATCTCTGACTGCATCAGGTACATGTTTAGTTTGTTTTGTTTCAATCAATATTTGATGCTGGCAGTGACTTTTATATTATTTCTGTAAATCTGTGCGAAGCCAGACGAGAATAATCTGTTTTTGGAATCGAATGTTTTTAAGTTTAAAATTGTTGCTTTTCGTGTGAGGTACTCTTTATGTGGCATAGTACGGTGCACTGCCCAGAAACTGACAAAACCTTCAGATTTTCCTGCATCTCGACGGAAGAATGAGGTCTTTTCATTTCAATACAACTGATATTCATCTGTGATTCACTTGAATCAGCATAAAAACACACACAAAGTGAAGAGACGTGTCTGTCTTTTTTTTTTTCCATTGCAGCCAAAACTTTGGTTTATTTTTAAATGACATCCTTAGTTTACATCATTCAGAGTTTAAATGGTACAAAATTACTAAGAAAAAATAAAAGTGCAGGAAGTTTGTTTTAAACTTACAAATATCCTCAGATTTCAACAGAAACTAGATTTGTCTGCTTTTTGTGGAACGATGCATTTTTTTAACACGTCTGCTTGTGTTAGCAAAATATCCCACTGGACAGATTTTAATGAAACTCATTAATGCATAATGGACAAAAAACAAAAAGATAACAGCAAATTTTATAAATATTAGACTGAAAATTTAGAGAATCATCCTCAACACTTAATCTGAGCACAACTAATCTGTTCAACTGTTCCAGTCGATCTCTCCTGGAGCACTGGATGAGTTTAGTTAAACCTTTCAGAAAGTGATCCCTGGATAAGCTCCGAGTCAGCCTACTTCAAGATGGCCGCCACAGCTAATTAATCATAGTTAACACAAAACGTGAGGCGGTGGTAGCAGAGAGTCATCCTCAACACATCTTCTGAAAACTTACAGAATTTGTCAGGTTAAAACAATGCAATTAATGAAAAGCAAGAATTTTAATTCCTTAAAGTTTGAGTCTGCATCAGATAAGAATGCTGAAATATTTAAATAAGTTAAATAAAACCTGTGCAAAGCTACTTTTAAATGAATAAAAAATAATCACTTAACTTGAAATGATCAGATTATAGTTTCAGATAAATCACTTTTGTTTGAAAAAGGATGGAGTTTAAATCTTTTTCACTTCCTGTTTTATCTGAACTGTGCTGACGAGGGGAAATGTTGTTGTTTTTTTTTGTTTGAAATATATTTAAGGACAAAGGCAGGGTGATCAGGGGTTAAATATTAAACAAAAATCCAACCCCTTTGAGTCAAAATAAATTGTTAAATGAATTTTTTTTAAAGAAACTAATGTTACAAACAGATCCTGCTGCTGCTTTATGTTCAGACAAACCTTATAATCCTCATTAAGTCTGTATATTTAATGATGATTCATCACTTTAATTATTACGGTAAATTGCTTTCATTTTATCTGTGAACCATCTGTCCTACAAAGAGCAGCAGTTTGAACATGTTTTAGTTTTAGTTCATGTGCAGAGGCTGAACTGCCGCAGTCATAATCCCTCAGTCAGAGTCAGGTCAACCCCACCTATATATTTGTGATGAACGTTTTCCAGGAAGGGCAGCTGTGATTGGAGGAGATCCACCGCCCTGATCGAGATGTTTTTACACATCGACACGTCGACYGTCTTCAGACGCTTGCAGTTCTGCATCAGGAGGAACAAAGACCTGCAGGATTTACACAGAGACTCAGRATCCACTCAGTTCTCTCGTTTTTTTACACTCATCACTTCTGTTTGTTATTTTAACCATTTATAGAAAAAAGATTTGTTTCGTCTTCAGTTCTTTCAAAGAGCTTTATTCTCTGAAATCTTCCTTTTAGCTTTTACTTATTCTCATTGATTTGAGCTTTTAGCCACACTTTAGCTAATTTTAGCTTAAAACTACTGTTTTGCAAATTTTTTTTGCTTTAAGCTACAGTTTAATTAATTTTAGCTTGTAGCTACTGTTTGGCCAATTCTAGCTTTTTGCTACTGCTTGACTAGTTCTAGCTTTTAGCTATGGTTTTAGTTACAGTTTGTAGCACTGAACTACAGTTTTGCTAATTTGTTCCTTCTAATCTGCTAATTTTGTCATTTAGCTGTTTTTCTAATTCTAACATGCACCTACTGTCTCGCTAATTTTAGCTTTTAGCTAGTTTTTTTTCTCATTTTCACTTTTAGCAAGAATTTGCTCATTTTGGCTTTAAACAAGTTTTGCTAATTTTAACATCCACCTACTGTCTCACTAATTTTTGTGAGTTTTTCCTCATTTTAACTTTTAGCAATTGTTTGCTAATTTTAGCAATTTTAGCTTTAGACTAGTTTTGCTACATCTCTTTAGCTACTGTGACTAATTCTAGTTTTTAGCTATGGTTTTACTCATTTTTATTTTTAGCTACAATTAGCTAATTATTGCTTTTAGATTTAGTTATTAAATCTATTAAACTTAGTTTTAAGCTGCCATTTTTGCTGATTTTGTCATTTAAGCTGTTGGGTAGTTTAGCTTTTTTAGATTTTAGTTTTTTAAGTTTGACTTTGCTTATTTCATTTTCAACAATTTAATTTAAAAAGACTTCATCAAAAACAGAATTTGCTCCCGGCCGTGTTTCCTGCTGCAGGCGGAGCAGCAGCGGGTGAAGCTGCGGACCACCCACCTGTCTGTGATGTTGTTGCAGCAGGACAGGTGGAGGTGCTGCAGCCGGTGCAGGTGGGGCACAGCTTGAGCCACTCCGCGGTCGGTGATGCCCGGACACTGGCTGAGCGCCAGGCTGGTCAGGCTGCGGCAGAACCGGCCCACCGACACCAGGCTGGCATCGGTGATGTCCGGCAGCATGGAGAGGGACAGACACTGGAGCTCTGGGTGACGGATCACCTGAGGAGAGAAAAGACAGAAACACACACACAGTCAGCTCAGGATTCACAGCTAACTCCCTTTAAATGATGAAAGCAGGACGTTGGGTCCAAACAGCCACCTGTGTGATGCTGCTGTCGGTCAGCTTGGCGCAGGCCGACAGGTCCAGCTCCCGCAGCCTCTTCAGGGCTAAAAGCGACGCTCCGGCTTTTTGTTTGAACTGCTGCAGCTCGTCCTGGGTCACCATCTTGGGCCGCTCCTCGAACGGCATCCGAGGGGGCTTGAAGAAGCCCATGTTGCCGAACGTCCGGGTAAAACTGGGACCTCGGTCTCCCTGCGGGACGAGCACGAGTAGATTTTTCAAACTAAGTGACATTTTCATGGAAAAGCTTCGTGCGGGTCCTGGTTCTGCTCACCGTCTCGTCGTCAGGCTCACTTTGGGTTTTTTGCACCATCCCCAGCAGACCCCAGTCGGTGATTTCTTTGCACCAGCCGAGCCGCAGAACCACCAGCTTCTGCAGGGAGGTGGCGATGGCGCACACCGACAGGTCGGTCACGTTGACGCACGACGTCAGGTCCAGCTCCCGCAGAGAGTCTCCGAGGAGCTGCGTCAGCGAGAAAACTGCCAGATCCTGACGAGAGGAGATCGGTTATTCTTCCTGCTTCTCACCTGCAGCCAAATCACAACCACAGATGTTCACCGACCCTGACGTAGGTGCAGCTCTTCAGGTTCAGCATCTCCAGGTTGGCTCTGCTGGGTTTGGATCCCTTCAGGCCTTTCACCATCTCTGTCCCACTGATGTGAGGACATTCRGACAGATCCAGAGACGTCAGGGAAGAGACGGACAGCAGGTCAGCGAGACCTGAGGACAAATAAAACATCGCTGATGGAAAGAGACAGGAAGTTTGTAGCTTCCAACCCATAATAAGATAAAGATGTGACCTCATTTACTGCTGATTTAAATATCTTTAAATAAAACTAATAAACTGACTTAACATCCAGAAGACTTTTAACTTGTAACAATTACGGTGAAAATAAACCATAAACAATCATTTCTTAATATAAGCCGATATCTGGGCTCAGTTGTTCAAACGTAATCTGATCAGATTTGGACAATGAATCAGATAAATCTATAAAAATGTGTCTTTAAAAACAAAAAACWGATTCTAAAATCCTGGCTTTAATCTGGATCAAACAGTTTGTGTTGGAAAGKTTTTAGTTCGATTTGGATAAAACATCTGGATTATTCTGATACCAACAGTTTGGTGGATTTCAAGAACGAAATACGATTTAAATTAAATTCCAACTTGTCAAATAAACATTAATCATGTAGTAGATTTATATTTATTATCCATATCTTTACTCGATTTTCAAACCACAGGTGAAATTAAAGACTCCTTTACCCTACAGACCTGTGAGGTAGTAATAAAATAATCTTCTCAGAAGCAAAAGTTGAATAACAAAAACAATTTTAACTTTAAGTAATAAAAACACATCAGCACAAAGATCACTAAAAGAGCAGAGGTGCAGATTCACTTTAACCTAACTGCAGCAAACCAAAGATAAATCTAACTTTTTATGTTTCAAAGTTAAAATTTTAATGTTAAAATTAAGTTTTAAATTAAAAAGTATAAAAACTTATTTTATTTTTAGTTAGTATATATG
>NW_013952409.1:4322660-4329102 GCF_001266775.1 Austrofundulus limnaeus | reverse complement strand
GTGTTTGTATTTTATTTTATTTTATTTTATTTGTTTATTTAATTTTGGCCCCAAGGGGTTTTCTTGGTGGTTTTGCTTGAAATACCATGCTGAAATATAATTGAGCGTATCTCAGTATTTACAAACTCTACTTAAATAATCTTGGTGTCAAAATAAAGCTAACACTTGGGAGATTCTATTAGAAGTGTAAATATTAAAACAGCTGCTGTGGTTTTAGAGATATTGGGGATGGAACGTAATTTTTTCACTTTTTTTTCCCTCTCGTCTGAATATTTCTTTCATTAGACAGTATATATCCTATTTAAATCCATAATGATTCAGGCTAAAAACTGTTTTGACTTACTTTAAAAACAAATGCCAACAGTTATTCCTTTACAGATTTGTTGTAATGTATTTACAGATTTGTTGTAATGTATTTACAGATTTGTTGTAATGTATTTACATATTTGCAACAATCCCATTTTGTACAGTTTGTTTACTTTCTGATTCAGCTGCCTGTTGTTTGAACTGTGTTTGATGGATGTAAATATAGTATCCACAAGATTTAGCTTTCTATTGATACTAAACATGCCAAGCTTCAACTTCTTCGATCTTAAGTTAACAGAAACTAAATTATGTAAAAAAACAGGAAAGGCTGGGCTCAAGGGGTTAAATAAATATATTTTGAGTGACCTGTAGTTGGCTATTCTACCTGTTTTATGTACCTATAGCCTTCAATGTGACATGCAAACTGGATAGCAAAAAATGGGATTTCAAAATCCAGGTAATTTTATCCAGATTACAGTTTTTGAACAACTGGCCTTCAGTCTTTACTCTGGTCTGCACTCAAACCTTTTTCGGTGATCCTCCAGTCGCGGGACAAAGACAGGTGCGTCAGAGACTTCAGGCCTCGAGCCACRGCCTCCACAGACCTGCTGGTCAGCTCGGTGCAGCCGCTGATGTCCAGTTTCAGGAGGCCCGGCTGGTGCTTCACCAGAATCTCCACCGAGTAGTCGGTCAGCTCTTTGCAGCCCTGAAGATACAACTCCTCCAACACCAAACCCTGAACCTTAAAGAAGGCAGAGCTGGTGTGAGCGTCTGTTTCTTCGGAGTTAGGAGCTGAGATTGTGGACCAGAAAGCTTACAGCGTTTGCTGACCTGTGCGATGGTGCGCAGCGACTCGGGGGTGATGGAGGTCCTGCTGATGTCCAGGACTTTCATGGTGGACCTCTGCTCCGTCAACAACCTCTTCAGGTTCCTGAGCGACAGCAGAGCCGAGGAGTCCTTCACCACGCCCACCGGGCACACTCGATACGGGTCGAACTCGAAGGCGATGTGGCAGCCGGCCAGCGAGAGGCGGCGGAGGTGTGGGGTGCAGCAGGTGAGGCGGTTGAAGGTGAGGTCGGACAGGTAACGCAGGTCCGACAGATCCAGGTCCTTCAGACCGCTCAAAGCTGACCTGACCTGCAAGACGAGCGTGGACTACATAATCAAAACACTAACACACACATACACCGCCGCCATCTTGGTCAGGAAATAACCTGCGTCACCTGCTGTCTGTGCTCCTCTCTGGACAGAAAAGCTCCAGACATGAAGAGACTGTCCAGGCCTCGGAGGTCCAGCCTGCGAAGAGACGTGAGACGAGGGAGGAGAGCCAGCAGAGACGCCTCCGTGATGCTGCTGCCAGGGAGGGCCAAGCTCTCCACCCTGGAGCCCAGAGACACCCCCACCTGAGGGGAGGGGGGCAAAGAGACAAATCAAACACAAAGACGAGCTGAACTCAAAAATAGGTCAAACTAAGAAAAGTTTAAAATATATTAAAAGTATTTATAATTTACTTGCTCTACTTTTGCCTTTTTTATGCTAATTTTAGGTTTTAGCGACTGTTCTGCTACTTTTACCTTTTCCTAGCCTTTTACTACTTTTAGCTACCGCTACTCATGTCTTGTAGCTAAGCTTTTGCTTCGTTAAGTTGTTGGTAAGCCTTTTGTCCCTTTTAGCTAACAGTTTCAGTACTTTAGATTTTGGCTAACTTCGTGCTACTTTTAGGTCCAAGTTAAGTTTTTGCAGCTTTTTGCTAAAACGTTTAGTTAGTGATTTGTTACTTCCAAGTTTTAGCTGTAAGGGTTTAACCTTACCTTCTTATAACAATGTTATAAGGAATTTATTTCGGCAAGGATCTCTTTATTTTCTGTAAAATATTCTTCCAGTGCAAAGTGAATGGACAAACAACAAGTTATGTGAGTCAGTGAATTTAGATTTGATCCATAAATAAATGCGATCATTTATTCTACAAATCAGACAAAATCACTACAGTACACTTAATTGTGAGCAATCAATTTCCTACAAAAGTTTAGAACCAATAATAAGAGCTTTGAGCTTTGTTAATTGTCAACAAACACTTGAATAGAACACAAACGTCAAGATCTGATGTTCAATACCAGACATTTGAGGCAAATAACTTAAGTTTGGCAAAGTAGGTTTTAAGAAAAGGGAGGAAAGTAAGGTGTTAGCTTTCCTAACTTTTAACTTAAATAATGCGGGTTACCCAYRGAGGCAAGGCGTTCTCTGCTTGGCGTCAGCCAGATAGCGAAGTTCATAACAGCCAGCTTTCCCTTAAAAGATGAGGCCAGTCACCTGTCCAGGTATTGGGGTCTCTACTTCGAAAATCCGTTTTGGACCGTCAACAGAGATGGATCCTCAAGGCGTGTTATTCAGACTCGTGTACATCCGCGTCAAGCCGTAGGAAGAAGGGCGAAGCCAACTGGATCCCAATTTCAAAATAAAAACTTCCGCCGGGAAGATTTTTAACAAGTTGGATACACCAGGCGTTTGGTCGTATCCGGGCTGTACAGCTTCCCCGTTGGCGATAAAGKGGTAGAGCCGACACAGCTTAGCTCATATAACATAACTGAAAGAATGAATTGCTTCAAATTCAAAACATTTGCAAATATGATTCAGTAAAACATTGATGCTTCATCAACTTTAAACTAGGGCTGCAACTAACGATTATTTTAATAATCGATTAATCTGTTGATTATTTTTTCGATTAATCGGCCAAATCATTAAAACGCTTAATTACATGAATGAGTAGATATAAATTAAGTTAACTCCTTAAGGATGCAAGTTATTGATAATGAATTAATCTGAAGTTGATTTATCTTATAGATTGATTAACAATTAATTAATAAGCAGCCATTTAAAAAAACAGAGTTTTCTCTTGAATCAAGAGGGGCTTCCCATAAAATGAAGGATGTTTTTATAATCTCCTGAATTAAAAAACAGAAGCACATAATACATATTTTAACAATTTATTTTGCCAGCTGTATTAAATACTGACTGAAAAAAATGTGTATTTCTCCTACATGAAACATAACAGAAATTTAATACGTTGCTGAATGAGGAAAATAGATTAAAATAATAAAATATGATTTTTAGATGTAAAACTCTTATTAATTTATTATAATTAGAATTTATTTACATTTAACATTTATTTTTTTCTCTAATTCTTTACTTTTTGTTTCATTCTTGTTGGTTCTGTTTGACTRAAACATTGTTTGACCCTAGGGCTGCCACAATTAGTCGACTAATCAGATCATACGTTAATTGAATACAAAACATAGAGCTTATCGTGCCAGAATGCAGCTGCTATTATATAASCATCGTTAGATTTTAGCTATATGCTAACTAAAAATAACTGCTGTGGAAGACAAGTTCTGCTCTGCAGATATTGCACAGGTTTCTCTTTCATTTTCTTAAAAAGATCCCACACTTTTGAGCTCCGTTGCTGGGTAGCCATGATACCAGAGCCTGTCTGTATAATGTCTTGTGACGTCCACGGCCTACCCCAGTTACCACTACTGTGCATGTGTGTCAAGGACAGAAAGGYAGATGTGGCAGTGGAAGGTGTCAAAGCAGTTTGGAGAGAAAAACAAAGTAAAGAACAAAAAAAAAAGAAAACGATTAATCATTGCAGCCTACTTTAAACCATAAAGATTAGTTTAGTTAAATAAGATTTTGCACAGAAAATCCATACATAGCTGAAATCATACTGAGGGAGAAACGAGATCTGTCCTCTTTTCTCCTGTAACTTTGATAAACATTCTCGGATTATCAAAATGCCTAATAAGAACTTTCAGTTAAGAGAACAATAAATCAAATAAGAAGAAGATTCTTCTGTTTATTATCTGATTAAAAAAGAGAATGTCTCTTTGACAAGTTAAGGCAACCTGAGGTGGCCTAAATTCAGTTCTAAGTGGAACAGAGTTTTTGTCCCTTTAAAGACCCATCAGAGGTCTGAGGTCCAAGACAGTTTCCTTAATAATTTCACTCGAGGTGACCCCTACGTAGCTAAACGTACGTTGCTTTTCGCTAATGTTTTGATACTTCAGATTTAGGCAAAYGTCTTGCAACCTTAAGGTTTTAGCTAAACATCTGTTGATTTTAGCTAAAGTTTTAATACTTTAGATTTAGGCTAACCTCTTGCAACCTTTAGGTTTTAGCTAAATGTCTGTTGATTTTAGCTAACATTTTGATACTTTAGATTAAGGCTACTCTTGCAACCTTTAGGTTTTAGCTAGACTTTTGTTGCTTAGTGCATTGATACTTTGAACTTACCTCTTGTTACTTTTAGGTTTTAGCTAAACTTTAGCTGATTTCTGGCTAGCATTTTGATATTTATGGTTTTTATCTAGAATTTGATTCTTTTATCTTGTTTCAGCTTGTTCCTCATTTTAAAATGACCAGATTATGACAAGTTTCACCTCAACTTTTAACATCAGACTAAATCRTTGTCAACATGTACGACCGTTTCTCCCATTTTCCAAGAATGTTTTATGACTTGATGACGTGCAATAAAGTTAATTTAATATTTAACACCTGAGMGTTCACATGCAAACAACTCACCTGAGTGTAATAAGGGAGAATGAGGGTAAAGTATAAAAAGGAACTATCGGGGCTGGTCTAACCTTTGAACCATGATGTATGGATCTTTAGCATTTTAATACCTCCTTTAAAAAYGGCCCTGCTAATCAGTCATAGTTAATGTGCACATTTAAAACATTTAGGGAGCCTTGAAGGCAGTGAATCCTCTTAACTTTTGTAGAACGATCTGACTGGTTGTTTGGGGTTTTTTGAGTTCACAGACAGAAACAGACTTCATATTACGTTTCATGTTAGCATCATACAGCACCTCCAGAAGGAGTGATCTGGAAATACTGAAGCCATCCAGCTGGCTGATCCTCAGGCTGCAGCGAGACTTCCCGACCAGACCCCTGACCAGCTCCAGGGACGAGGCTGAGGCCGGGAAGCTGTAGGTGACATTCTTCTGCACAGAGACACAGACGTGGAGGCAGCGTTAAGCTGCACCCTCTTCARTTCATGCAGTGTGGATGTAGTTTGGAGGAAAGTACCTGAAAACGTAGGTCCTGGCTGGCAGTGTACCAGCTGTGGCAGACCAGAGAGGCTTCCTTCCTGTCTGAAGCATGAAGAAAACTCAGGATGTAAACTATAATCTGTAGCAAAAGATGGAAATATGTCATTAGATTCATTGTAAAATGATGTTCATCCTGCTTAAGTCACGCTACTTTCTGAACTGACAAGCAGAATCATGTGTTTTACCAGAATTAAGCACAAATGTTTGTATTCAAATAAAAGTAAACCCACCTCCTGTGGAAGCTCAGGTGCTTCTTCCCCATCACTGTCTTCCATTTCTGTCGGTGTATTATTAGAAATCACCTCCGACCATCTCAACCTGATGATCTCCTCACTGCAGCTAAAATCCTGCTCTGAAACTTTAGCTTTTTTAGCTAATTCCTACAAACTAAAATGTCGTCTACTTGGCTCATCCTCACCTCTTCTTTATTTATTAAAATAAACAATTCCAAGTTACTGGACGCTGCTGAGAAGCTGTTTGGTCCATTGACATCTTAACAAAAGCTGCTTTTACTAATAAACACCGAGACGCAGCACATTTCCGCAGGCGGGCTGACAGCAGGATCAGCTGACTGCGAGAGAGACGTCAGACGCGTCAGGGGCGTGGTTTTAGTGAGGAAGCCTGGGTTCGTTTCTGATTGGTTGTTCCGTTGCTAAGCGATCTCTGACAGCTTGGCTTTCAGCATAAATAAAGGAAAAAGGGAGTTTTTCGTTTTCGTTTTTTTTCCCAATTCGATCACATTTTCCTGTTTTCCTAAACTTTTCTGTATCTTGGTGATATGTGTGTGAAAATACTAACAAATATTACATAACATTTGTGTGTTTTTTTCATTGGCACAAGGATAAATTATGCTGCGATTATAAAATGATGCTAATCAAAAATATAAAGTACTAAAAACTCAGATTAAACTAATTTTTACCTTCTTAAACGTTTTTAAAATATTTAAACCAATAAAATATTGTATGCAAGCCCTTTTATTTTATTTAGTTATAAACGTGTGAAAATACTAACAAATATTACATAACATTT
>NW_013952409.1:4313372-4321802 GCF_001266775.1 Austrofundulus limnaeus | reverse complement strand
TATATATATATATTTGGTTTGTTGCCACTTCTCAATACAAGCCTCTTAATAATTGATTAAACAGATTATTCGTGAATTTATAGATATTGCAAAGCATTAAAAATAATTTACAAAACATTTAAGATCAAGTGCTGTACCTTTATTCATTTAGGTCATTTATTACTTATTGGACAATGGTAATTGTTTTATAAATTACTATTTTACAAACATATATAACCCATTAATAAAGCATTGGAAATTAGAATAAGTGGGAAGGCTTCACTTCCTGTCCTTATGGTTTAACATACGTCACAGCAAAGTCTGACAACTAAAGAATGCTACAACCTTTTTTTTTTAAATAAAAATGTATAAATGACAGTGGTAGATATGTTCTGAAGCATGACCATATATGGGCAATCCACTTCCTGCTTCAGACTGCTGGCAGTACTTTAGCTGGTTTGTGGCCGATGCTGTAATCCAATGTTTTTATACAAGATGTACAAAATCAGCAACTCTCAATCATATAACATAAACACAGATGATTTAACAGTCAGAATTTCTAGTGTGCTTTTACGGTTACATTTTTAATTTAATGGGAAAAATATGGTTGATCTAAAAATCCAAGAGAAATAAATTTACATTTTTGTACAAAACACACATTAAAGAAAACATAAAATGTTAAAAGTAAATGCTTAATGTAAAACAATATGTTTTGGTATTTAAATCATGTGTAGAGGTTAGATAATGTACAAGTTAGCCATTTATATCAAGAAAAATATATGGTCATCTCACACTGACCTGCTAAAACATCTAATGCATCTAAAAAAACAACAAACATATTTACAGTTTCGTTGTGATGGTAAAAGCTTAAACAACACAGTAATAAGGCAAGTTGTTCAGTCAGGATTACGTAAGTATCTGTAAACATTTAAGAAACAACAACGAAAACATTTGATTATGTTGGATGAATCAGTGAGAAATTAATTTTATTAATAAAGGGGCTGATTTAATTTAAACATGTTTTATTGGACAACATTTAAACTGCTTCCTCTCACCTTTTACTCTGCTTTAATTAAATAGGAGACAAACCTTTTATTTAATCTCATCTCAGTTCTGGATTAAATTATCTTCAGACTCTTCCTCACTTCTTCCCTCCCTCATCCCACTCGTCCTCACTGAYGTCCTTTTCGAACTGCATGGACGGAGGTCCTTCAGGGTCGCAGCACTGAGAGGCCGAGCGAAAAGTCATGGAGCCCGGAGAGACAGACGACAGCGTGTCCACGTCTCCGTCGGGTTCACAGCTGGGCGATGGAGATGCAGGACGTATGGAGGGGGACGGGAACGGCTAGAGGGAAAAAATAAAGAAGAAAAACTGAATTATCAAGGATCCTTCAGGTCCATGTGTACCCAACTGCAAAACCTGAAAGTTTCCAAACTTACCGGTACATCACAGCTGGGTGGCAGTTAGCATCTTGCTTGTTTTTTTTTTTTTTACTTTTAGCTAGCCTTTGCAACTCAAAGCTTTTTTGTTAGCATCTTGCTTCTTTTAACKTTAAGCTAGTTTTTTGCTCTCCTTAGCAACAGTTCTGCTTCTTTTAGCTTAGGCCGCTCAGGTATAGCATCTTAAAATAAAAAAAAGCTGAGTCGCCAAGCATCTACAATGGATTTTCACAGAAAATGCAGTTTTTCCTAGTAGTTTTTCTAGTTTAACCTCTAATAAGCTACAGGCAGACAGAACACAACAACATGAATGCTTGATTTGAGGAATACAAGACAGTTCTGTTATTTACATAATGTTTCTTGTTGTTACTCATGGAGAACATGTTAAAGCTATCTATCCTTTGATATTATCACAACCTGTARCTGTAGAGTAACGGGTAAAACATAAACTCAACTGTGTGCTGACTGGCAGCATCATAGTTTGCAGTGTTCACCTGTAACGTGATATTGGACTTGTTGGTCTTCTCTTTGACTTTGGCTAGAACTCCTTTGAGTCCAGACGATTTCTCGGTCATCTCAAGGGCYGCTCTGAGCAGTTTGGGAGTCTCCGACCTGAGAGGTGCTGCTGCTGCCGCCTGAGGAGATTCCTTAGCCTCTTCTTTGGCTTCGGGCTTCTTCCCTTTGTTAAGCATCTTCCTGCAGTGGAGAAAGTGACAAAAAYCAGTCCAACAATGTAGTGACTAAATAAAAAAGTCTGTACAGAAAAGCTTTGGATAAACAAAGCAGGATGTTTCAATAATTTCATTCTTGTTCAACCTRGCTTTCTTGCGGAGCAGTTTCTTCGACTCGGGGTAGTGGACCAGAATCTCATTCAGGTCTTTTTTGTCCAGGATGAACAGATTGGCAAAGCCGTGAGCGATCACATTGGCTGTGCGCCTGTTAACTCCACCGACTGCAAGCAAACTGCAAAAGAACAAATATTGTTAAGAGGTGTTTTTAACGAGCRAACTGCTTTTTGTGGTGACACACTCAGATTCAAGACGGCTCTTTACCTGATCTCTCCAAAGACCGATCCTGCTCTGAGAGTGGCGAACACCGTCCTGTCATCAGGTCCTCCGACCACCTGCACCTCCCCTGCTTTTATGATGTACATCTCCCGGCCCACCTCACCCTGAGCGAGACAAAAACCAGAGGCAGATGAGTAAAAGTAAACATAAATAATACCTTCATAACTTTCTCAGCCAACCTTTTTGCAGACATAATCACCGGGCAGGTAGACGACAGAACGAAGGCTTTTGAGCATGTCAAAAATCATCTGTCTGTCACAACCCTGTCAGGCAGAAACAAAGATTCTCAGGTTTTTCTTCAAACCTCAGGTTTATTTCAGCGCGGTGAGCTTACAGACTTGTTACCTGAAAAAGAGGGACTTTGCTCACAATGGAGTAGTTGACATCTACAGCAATGTCCAGACGCATTTTATCTGGCAGCTGAGTCAGCAGTTCCTGCTCATCTGGTTTGCAGATGGCACAAAGTAGGAAAGTTTAATAGTTTTTGATGCATAAGCACATCTTCGAGTACCAAGTTAAAGCGAGACAGTCTTCTTACCCAGCATGCCTTGAGACTGCCAGGTATAGTTGTACCAGGTTTTGACTCGGTTCTGGACATCTTTAGGGATGCGATAGGATGTCATGTATTTAATAGTGTTGTCCATACAGGTGCGGTAGTAGGTTTGAGCTGCTGTGGCTGCACCAACCACGTCACGCATCTAACAGGCAAAGAAGCAACAAAATTGCTTTATCAAATTAATTCCTTTGCTGCTTTAAAACAAACAAACAAAAAAACAGGTGCTAAATGTCTTTATTTACTTGTCCAATCATGATTGAGAAGGCAAAGACTCCAACAAAGTAGTTGATTAGCTGGAAGACGATCTCGAAGAGGGAGGTGGGGTCCGGCAGACCTCCGATTGTAATCAGAGTTTTAACCGCAAAGTAGTAACATCGAACGTAACTGAAGACAGGGGAAAAAACAGAGCAGGTGTGCGACAAAAACAATCATTTTTATTGTTACTTTTTTGAAAGTACATTTAATTTGTGTTACATCACTTTAAAAACGACCCAAAACTGGGAACGGCAATCACACCAACCTGTTGCCATCGCCGTTGTAGACCCACTGGGTAGCCCCCAGTCCGATGTAGGTCGAGGTCCAGTGGTAGAGGCAGGCGTTGCAGTGAAGACAGTAGAGAAGATATGCGGTGGTACGGATCACCCTGAAACACAAAACAGGATGTTTTAAGGTTGGCAGCAGAGATCAAAGGAAAAGGTTTACAAGAGAGAAATGGTTTGGAGACAGAGAGGTAGACAAAAAGAAGACAGAACTGGAAGCGTCAGAGCTGAAGATGCTGAGGCTCCTTGGGGATGAGGACAGAGAAGACTAGGAAATAACAAATCTGGGAGATAAAGTTAGAGAGGCCAGACTGAGATGTTTTGGACATGTTAGAAAGGACACAGAGATAGTTGGACAGAGGACAGAGTGAGGTGGAGGGGGTGGAGAAGAAAGATCTAAGACACCTAAAACAAAATGTTTAAAACTAGGATAGGAGCTAAAACTCTGTAGCTGACCTGTAAATGTAGGCTTTGGTCAAGATGGCCTCTAGACGCTCATTGAACTCAAAGAAAGAGTTGATCTGCAGATTTAAAAACATAAATAAAAACATTAGTTTGAAGTTTCAGAGCTAATCAGTGTTGGTCCTCAGAACGCTCTAAAAGATGAACGTCTCACCTTCAGCAGCCTCGGTAAACGAAGCAGAGGGTTGATGCCAGTAATGAAATAAAAGAGCTCCAAGGGAACCAGGCTGGCTACGTCAAACTGAAAAATAATCCCACCGTCAGTGCGTACAGAGGATTATAATCTTGACAAATTTATAAGAAGTTTAATCCATCTCTGTTCTGCTTACCTTGAAGCGTTTGGTTTTCATGTAATTCTTTCTCATCTCTTTTTTGTCACTCTAATAAAAAAGAAGATTCAGGTGTTTTATTTTATTTTTTYCYTATAAAAACTMATTTCTGTAGATTATATAGATTAARCTCACCACTATGTCACCTCCACAAATAAACTGCAGGCGCGGCTGGAAGACGGAGATGTCCAAGATGTAAATGAGATCGCAGAGGTAGTCGATCAGAAGCCAGTAGTAAATATTATCTGAGGTCTGGTACGGGAAGGCCCAGCGGACCGGGATCAACCACACGTTCCAGTTCCAGGCCAGAGACACCAAGAACATCCAGAGGACGTACATCAAGTCTGAGGAGAGAACGAAAGGATGAAGAAACTACTGAGACACTGACAGCAAGCCTCTGATGGGAATAAAAACACATTAAATCAGCAAAAATTGTGTTAAGTTTGGAGCTATGGTAACAGAAATCTGTTTATAGCATCAGTGACAGAAAAAAAAAACTACAAATCAAAGATGATTAGAAAGCATATGTGACCCATCAAATCAAAATGAGGATTAAGTTGAAAAGTGGGATGTGGAGAAATAGGCAATGTTTTGATTCAAATGTTTGCAAAAACTGCATTTTGTCAAAATGTAACAAATAAATGCCTTATCAAGGTATCATTTGAATGAGCTGTCTGAAATATAACCATTTAAAAAACTTTGAAGCACTTTTTTGAGGATCAGCAACAAAAAAACTGATTTTGAGGAAAAACGCCTTAAAATTTTGAGTTTCCCTGTGAGCTAGCAACGTGTTTCTTTCCATTTAAGAAATTTCAATATTCAAATACTTCTTGAGGTGCTCTCTTTATAAYGACATCAAAATTTCCTAATTAAAGTGACACAAAATAAGGATTCAGACCAAATTTTAATGTATCATCGTAACCAACAACACTAATTAAATCATATCTCTGGATCCATTCATGAAAATTTATCAAAATTTAGCTTTTAAAGCCAGGAATCTGAAAATTTGATTATAGGTCATTTTGACCAAATTTGACTTAATCCTCATTTCGATATGATGGGTCATATATACCAGGTAAAGCAGAGGAGTTATAATATAATAATTTTAGTCAAACCTGAGAATGCATCTAAAATAATTCCCTTGAGATCTAAAACTTGTCAGGTTTTGAGTGATTTAAAAACAGAAGTAAAGGCGGCGGCGACRGCGGCGGGCAGGTATTCAGGGTTCTCACTGGTGAAGGGGTCGATGCTGGCAGGGAAGCGGAGGCGCCTGCAGGCTCGTATCCAGCCAGGAGTTTTCACCTTGCAGCAGCTTCCAGACATCTTCTCCTCCTCGCTCTCTCCTCCTGATGCCGACACACCCTCCTCTTCCTCCACATCCGACGGCGCAGCTTCAGGAGCCGAATGAGGAGCTGGAGGCTGAGGATGAGCTGAGGACACACGAGGAAGGGAGGAGCAACTAATAAGGACACCAATATTCATAAAAGGTGTAAAATTATTCCAGCTTGCTTGTTTAACGCACAAGTGACGATGACGCTCTCTTCATCAGAGCTGTCTGGGTCGACGAGCTTCTCCTTGGCCTTCTCCGTCCTCTCTTTGAACATCCGGACCAGTTCCTGCAGCCGCTCGTTGACCACCGCGCTGGTCTGGCTGGCTGCGGAGGCCGGACGCTCTTTGTGGCTTGAAATTCAAAAGGAGAAACAAAATTAAGTCGGTGGTGATCTTTATAAGGTGTAATTTAATCTCTCCTGACATTTGCTTAGCGGCGTGTCTTGTGTGCAGCGCTCACACGTCATCGGAGCTGTACAGGCTGGACTGACTGGGCCAGGCTCTGACTGGGATGCTCAGATCTTCATCATCTTCTTCGCTTTGAGAATGTAGCTGCCTGCTGTTAAAGTAGAAGCAGTCATGTTAGAAGTGAAACTTTACACGTTACAAACTAAAACCCGTTTTCATGTGGCTTTGCTGCATATGATACCAAGAAACATTGACAAATCGAACAAAAAATTAACAACAATTAAAGTATAAGCATCGGTGTAACTGGATGAGAGGCTGGAGAGCTTACATCTTGGTCCAGACGTTCCTACGGTTCCTGCCGATGCTGCAGTAAAAAGGTCAGATTATGGTTTTAAATGTGTCAGAGGGGTTAAAAAACGAGGTTAATCCAAAATAAAAGGATAAATCAACCACAGGACTCCGACAGACAAGGAGACACAAAGATGTAAAGTTGAGGGGAATTTGTTTATTGGCCTTTGCTACATAATAAAAACAAGCGTACAAATCACAAAACCATGATAAAGCTAAAGAAGGTTCACGTTACAACAGAAAAAACGCAAAACAAAACACAGAATATCTCCTCTAACAAGGACTAACAAAAAAGAGTCTGTGTTCTGCATTAACCCAAACTGGTGATGACAGTTTTTGCACCTTTTAAAAACATGATAATTCACAAGCCGAAGATCAAATTTAAATGTCCATACATGGTTTCTGCAGGACACAAACATACAGACAYCGAAAAGACAAAACAGCAAGAAGATGGACAGCAGAGGGCAGTGCAGCATGTTTCAAATCACAGTGAAGCACTTTCACCCCAATATAAAAACATTCATAACTGGTTAAATCCAAAAATTAAATAAAACATTTTCTGGATTAAAATGCTTCATTTGCAGAAAATAATCCTACTTTTTATTTGTTATGAACTGTATTGTTGTAATTGCATACTTGTTTATGAAAATCTATGTAATTTTACTGAACAGCTGAATGAAAACACAATCCACTCAAACACTTTTCTTACTCTTTATCTCCTTTACTGAAAACGGAAAGCATGTGGAAAGAAAAAAGGTGTTTGTGACAGGAGACTAAAATGTTTCATTTCTGTTATTTGTTGTTGAAGTACGCGTTTCTCACCTCTGACGGCCTCCTGACGGGGTCACGGGGACTGTGAGGGTTGTAAGTTTTGGGTCCTGAGGGGTGAGTTTTTGGGAGGTGTCGCTCTTCTCCTCGCCTCCTCCTGCTCCCCCTTTCTCGTGATCGACATCTTCTACGTTTACGGCCGGGCGGAGGTTGACGCCGGAGCTCTCTGGAGAGTGGGACAAAGTGAATTTGYTCACGTTTATTACAGGGTAAGTGATGCAGAGCGTTGGTTAGCACTCAGGTGAGTTGCTTCTTATGTGAAGCGACACGAGGGTGGCAACAGGTCCCAAGCAGAAGCAGGACAGGAGATAGATTAAGCAGGAACTACGCCGAGTTAATGCAAGACRACCCATCTGAGAACTAGGTCGAGTACGAGGCTGTCCTGAGAGTTAAGACTAGATTACTCATCTGTCAACCTTTCAGTCTCACTTATCTGGAGTCATGACACACTGGCACATATACTGTATGTAATCAATACAAACGGCACTGACAGYTTATCTAAAGTCTTATCAAAGTTATGAAGAAAAACTAACTCCGTATTTTCCTGTTCGATTGTGATCACACACATCAACAAAACACAAATAAGRTTTACAAAAGTTTAAAAAATGCATCACAAGAAAACACAATTACATTCCCCAAGCTACAACCCCAATTGAAAAAAAACTCAAACGTTGTATAAAATGTGAAATAAAAACAAAATATGCAAATCTCTAAACCCATATTTTTAGTCACAACGAAAAATATTTTCCAAACTTAAATTCCYGTTCTTGTCCGATGTAGGATTCACTTTTTAAAATAGGTTTATATTTTTCTGCATTCATGTTGCCTTTCCAGTTGTCTAAGCCCATGCCATAGATACTAATGCACCCCTATACCATCAGAGAGGCAGCCTTTTGAACTGTGCGCTAAAACAGAAATTTTATATCAAGTCCTCTTACTGACCTGTTTCCAATAATACTAATTAGTTGCAAAATAATCCTTCAGCTGTTTTTTATTTGCATTTCTTACTTTTATAGTCCTTAACTGCCATAACTTTTTTTAGATATGCTGCTCCAATTCAAAACTACCTTTTTAAAAGATTTCTTATGCTGCGTTCACACCGAATGCGATTTCAGCTTCAAAATCGCAGCCAACTCTGAAGTTGG
>NW_013952409.1:4289387-4313347 GCF_001266775.1 Austrofundulus limnaeus | reverse complement strand
ATAATTAATTCACCAGATAATTCAGAGACATTCTGATTTTCATCACCCAGGAGCTGCGGGAAAGGCTCACAGCTTGCTTTCAGGACTATTTTTGTCCCGAGTCCAGTCTGATGAGTCGCTGCYACGCATTGGTGCGGATATCTCCTGTCAGGACACCGACTGCAGGCACTCGATTTCAGCTAAAGAGCTCCTCTCCATCTGTTTCAGGTTAGTGGACATCATTCAGTAAACTGTCCCGTTGGGAAATATGTCGCTACGTCACACAGTGGAGTCTCTCTGATTGGTTGACGCGGCGCGTTGAGATGCAAAAGTTCAGATTTTCTAACTTCAGCGATTTGCGCCTCAAGCACGTCAAATGCTCAGATTGTTCAAATCGTTCAAATCGCACTGCTCTAATCGCGCTTGAGGCGCCGCAGCCCTTCCCGACGCTGCTTGAAGCGCGTCCACCATAGACTTTGCATGTAAACCTGATGCTCCTGATGCTGAAATCGTGTTTGGTGTGAATGCACCATTAGTTTCAGGATGTGATATGTTTATTATGTTCCACTGATAATAAAAACGGGTTCATGAAACATTTACACTTTACACAACGTCTCGTCTTTTTTAAACTGGTTAAYTGACAATTTAAAGACGACACATAAACACACAAAACTCTACATGCACAACACAAACAAGCTACTCCGTCATCTCGACTCGCTCACAACACGACTGAGTTCTGGATGTCATCATGGAGGACGGTTAATGCTCGCTAACACTGATTCACCTGCGGGTCTTACTGGAGAACAGTCGGAGTCGTTTTCAGCGAAGAACCTGAAGTTGATCAGCTTCGAAGGCGGGCTGACGATGGGCGGCAGGCGTGGGTAGAATGGCACGTTGGGCAAATCAAGGGTGCTACCACTAGGTGAGGATGGAGATGGGGATCGGGACCGCAGGAGAGAATAATGAGGGAGAGGGGCAGGTGGGTGTCGCACAAACTGGTTGAGTTCTACATCCTGCTGATTCTTGTCTAGCTTGTGTTTTTGCTGGTGTTTCTTAGGCATCTTGTGGCATAAGGGTGTTGAGGCGGTTCCGGACGTTCTGGAAGTACTGCTGAGTTCGGCTCGGAAACTGCGAGAGCTTTTGAGGGACGCTGGAAAAGCTCTGAGAGAGGCCCGACAAACTGGGGCCTGCCGATCCCTCCGACCCTTTGGGCAGCAGCTCGGTTAGAGTCTGGGCAATGTTCCTCGGGACCYGAGTGAGTCGGATTTGGGAGAACTCTTGGCGTAACTCAGGGGGAAGGGAAGGCAGGTGCTTAGTAATCTCAGAAACTTGGGTTGGTAGCTTAGGAATTTTAGGGGCAGAGATGCCGTTCTCTTTGAAGAACGCGTTGATGTTGCCAAAGCACTCGGAGGTGGGAGGGAAGCGCATCAGGCACCTCTTAAATGCATCGCAGCTGACTGGCACTACAGAGGAGACAGGTTGTTGGCCAGTTAGTCAGGAAGAGTAAGAGCAAGGYGGGAAAAGGACAAAACTAAAGATAAATAAACTTAATGGGAGGATAGAAAACAATCATGGTGCAGTCAGCAGATTTCACAACATGTTGCAGGTATGAAATAAGCTCAGACRATACATACCACCACAGTCATCACCAGGAGCTTCTTCTTCCTGCAATAAAAAATTTACACAGAAGATGAAAGTTGTGGCAAACTTTAAGTTTTCTTTAAAAAAATGATTTTTTTAAAGATTTGACAAACTAAGGTCAACAAAAACTGAATGATCAGGAAATCATAAAACTTCCCTAACAGAAACAATTAGCATTAATAATCAAACTTAAATGCAACTCARTGGTCTGTAAAAGAAACAATAAGTTTATAATGTGATTATGTAATGCTCATTATGCTCACAGGATGACACACTAAATATAAAACTCATGGACATTACTTTTCCAGCAGTCGTGTCGGTGTTGATTTGACCGTCATCTGTTTTCTGGGGCTGCTGAGTCACCGGCTGAGCTGTTGAATGGTCTTCCTCGGTCTTAGGTTCTGGTGGTTCTGGCTCTGAATCCTTTCCTGGTTCAAGACTTGGAGGCAGAATGGATGAGGTCTCTTTTGGAGCTTCTTCCTGCTCTGGCTCTTGAATGGTTTGGAGGATAAAATTTCACRTGACTGACTGAATATTTAAATTCAAAGTATTGCTTAATTGTTAGAACATCATAATCTGTTAAAAAAACTGTACCTGGTTCCTTGACAGTCAGCTCCTCGGCCTCAACTTTATGCTCGTCCTGAGATTGAGTTTCTTCCTTTCTGAAGGACAAATCAAGCWCTGAAATTTCTTCTAATATTAAGTAGGCAAACATTCAGTTTTTTTAAAGACAGCTGGCAGAAGGTTGGGGGTGTGGAAGGAAAACAGACTAAACCAAGGTAATAAAGTATGATTTGGCTGATTAGTTTTGGTAAATAGAAGGAAAAATCTTCTATAATTGATGTTAATAGRGGGAGAAACTAAACAGAGAAGTAAGCTGGAAGTTTACTGGAATATTTCAAGTTTACAATGAGGAACAATTCATAAACACAGAAATGTGTTTTTGAGTGTAAATAAGTAGGGATGTTGACATTTCGTCAGCAGCTGCTGCCATTTTTTCCCAAACTGCTGTGACCAGATTTTGCAAGGCTGCTCAGTGTGTTTACAGGTTATTTCCTCCTGCTTCGTTATTTCTACGAATTTCAACAAAGCGTGCTGATGTCAGGTAGTTAGCTACAGCCTCGTCTTCGAGCTTTTAATTTTTGTTGATGCGTTTTGAAGAGACATTTTTTTTTAAAAAAAATAGGATCAAAGTAAATCACCAGAGTTTTTCTAGTGACCCCTTAAATAGATAAGCTGCCATGAAGAACATTATTTTATCTGCCCTTGTTCCAAATTTGATAATGATTTGAAACGTCAAAGTGTTTTATTTTATGTTTTTTGAATAGTGCAAAGTGAGTTGACGCTCGTCTTCGTCACTTGGCACATTTCACACGCTGTGGTTGAGGAGCTTTGTTTACAAAACAGATGTCCACATGGTTTTTAAATTGTTTTAATTTCCTTACTTTCTAAGACACATTAAGTTGATTTGATAATATTTTATACCTTTTCTGCTACTTTTGCATTGGCTATTATTAAGTTTTATTAGTTTTTTAAGATACAAGATGCTTCCTACAAAAACCAGAATGTGAATCTTTTCCTAAAATTTCATGGCGATATCTTGAACACTAAGTTATGAGCAAAAATAGAAAACAAGAAGGTGAAATGGTCACAAAGGCCCCATTGGTTCTGCTGTGAACTGCAGCAAGAAAACATGAGCTGATTTCACCTAAACAAACATCAATAACTTCCCTCATACTTCAGATAATCACGATTTTTGTTATTTTGTATGGTTTATAATGTTCTTTTGGAATCCGCTGTCAGATTTAATATTGAGTAGGATAAAAAAAAAATCCACATCCCTAATAAATGATGTTAATAGAGGGATAAACAGAGAAGTAAGTTGGAAGTTTGCTGGAAGATTTCATGTTTACAACGAGGCACAATTCATAAACACAAATGTGTTTTTGAGTGTAAATAAGTATTTCACAAAAAGTCTGTGGAAATTCAATTTGGGGTGTCTTCAGATTAAGTAATATATACTTACAAAATTATGTTTTGAAAAAACTATATTCAGATGTAAACAAAGACAATTTCTGTAAACAACAAGTTGCTACAAGCTAATTTATTGCCGAACCTGTGGCTAAGCTAGCATCCCAGATAACGCGTTTTCGCTGCTGTTAGCATAAATTCACCCACTTGTGAATTCGCACTTATGTGCGACCACTTGTTGACATAAATTTTAACTCCTCTTTACTTCCAAATATTTCAACCAAGTTAACAAATAAGTCAAATTAATTAGCTTCGTAACATATTTAGCATAGCATGAGTAAAAAAAATATCCGTAAAATACTCACTTTATCCGTCAAATTTACGGTATAATTATTAAACGTCCCTACTCGAAATATCAGCCAACATCGACAGAAACAGCAGAGACGTGTTCTCGCTCGTAAATCCGTTCAAATAATTGTATACGTGTAATAAAATCCACTCAATTCTTTACGTTTTTGTTTTAAATCGGTTTAAAAGCGACATGATGGTAGCGGACTGCAGGTGCGCGCGCCGTCACCGTGGTGACCGTTGAGGGGCGGGGTGATGAGGTGAGTTGTTGTCAAGGGAAGCTGTGGTTGCTATGGAGCAATGATGGCGTGACGCTGCTGAAGCTCGGGTGGAGTTAAAGCTGTCTGATTTCATTTGTTTTGATTTTAAATGGAAAAGTCCACTATTATGAGCAAAACAATCCATCTTTATTAAATTTTAAGCTAAAGAACTATTAGKTTTTTTTATATTTTGCATAAATATTCTTGACAACTTTATTATAGATTATACATTTTTGTGAAACGATATCTGCATATAAGCAATACAATTCACCACATTAAATGTTGCTTTTTGTTGAGGCGCCAGAAGTGGGAAAAATAAAATTTAGTGACTTAATAAAATTAACCAAATAGTTTTTTTTTTATTATTATTATTTCTTGAGCTAAAAAATATCAAAGCCAGAGACAGGATGTAAAGTTATTGGAAGCATTTTGGAAATTAAAAACTTTAATTAGATTCTTACTCTGTGTCTTCCTTCTCCTCCTCTTTGTTTTCTTCTTCTTCCATCACTGGTAACCTGCAGCCACAGTGAACATTCAGCATCATATATTTTACAAACTTTGACCAAACAAACCCAAGCAGAGAATTGTTGTGGCCTTACTCTTCTTCAGGCTCCACCAGCAGCTCCTGACTCTCCAGTGAGAGTTTGATGGAGGTTCCCTCGCTGGCCATCTGCCTGACGGCCATCTCTGCTGTCTGCCGGGCCACCTCTTCAGCCAGACGGGCCATTTCCATCCGCTCCTGGAGCAGCCTGAAGGCACACAGGGCAGGCTAACTCAGTCAGTTGTGCAGGAAATTTAATGTCAGCTAAAAAAATTACTTTTACTGCAGTGAAGTGGTGTGAACGCTGAATGGCATCGCTGAAATTTGCCAAACAAGCAGAAGGTTTTAAGTTTATACAAGGTAATGGCTAAAAAAAATAATGAGCAAGTAAAAGCAGTAGAACAGTAACTAAAAATACTGAACAAACACTAAAGCTAAAATTAATTAAACAAAAGCTACAAGGTGCAAAACAGATGCTACTGCTAAAATAGGCAAAAAAGTCCCAATCAGTGCAAATGTTAGAAAAACTCTAAAGAAGCAAACAAACACTAAAGCTGAAATCAGAAACACTATAGTTAAAATTAGCCAAAAATCCTAAAGAACTTGAATGGAAGCAGAGCAGTAACTATTAAATAAAAGCAGTTTAAAGATTGACGAAAGGCTGAAGCAAAATGAATAAAATTAGTTATAAAATTAACAAAGCAGTGGCTAAAGGTAGCTAAACTGATGTCAGAGTAAAATTAACAAAGCAATAGCTTCATTTAGCTTAGCTGTAGCTACAGTTTGCAAAATAACACTAAAACTATCCAAATAGCAGCTAAAAGTAGCAAAACATATTTAAAGCTAAAATGAGAAAAAAGTAGCTAAAATTGATATTACCAGTGCTAAAATTAGCAAAACTGTAACTTAAAGTAGCTAAACTAATGCTAAAGCTGAAATAAAAATGTGACTAAAATGTAAAAAAATAGCTATAATCTTAAAGGAGTATGGTAGCTAAAAGCTAAAAGAAGCATGACAGTAGCTGAGAGCTGAAAAAAATAGCTAAATGCTATCAAATTAAACAGAGCAGTAGCTAAAGTAGCTACATTAGTTTTTCCTTATATAAACATTCATTTCTGTTAGTTTTGGCCCCAGAG
This sequence comes from Austrofundulus limnaeus, assembly GCF_001266775.1. Taxonomy (NCBI): domain Eukaryota; kingdom Metazoa; phylum Chordata; class Actinopteri; order Cyprinodontiformes; family Rivulidae; genus Austrofundulus; species Austrofundulus limnaeus. Next base: position 4,307,471 of record NW_013952409.1, on the reverse strand, counting down.
CCATAGTTTGCAGCTCTAAAGTTTAAATGTATAAAATTTTTTGGTCTATGGTCTATTATTGTGATAAGTCTGAAGCCTCTCATTGTTTTGTTTATATCTGTTTGATAATTAGCATTTATTATTTATCAGTAAAGACAATAAACTCTTTGTTTTGTTTACACCTTTACTTACCGTTCTTCCATAGTGGCTAAAGCCACATCTTCAGCCTCCCTTTTGATGCTTTCGATAAACGGCGTCCAGCGGCCGGTCTGCGTCTCAGCATCTTCTTGAGAAATCTTCGTCACGCTCTCCGACGTTGGCGCCTCAGCCTTCTTCTGTGTTTCTTGTTGCTGTTGCTGCATTGTGACTGAATGTGGACTCATTGTGACTGAATGTGGACTCATTGTGACTGAATGTGGACTCAAGGAATTAGGCGGGGCTGAAACACATCTCTGCTGGCCCTCGTTGTCCGACTCCACGTCCTCCAGCACCAAGTCTGGTTTGAGTTTGGATGAAGCTGAGAGACGGGGATAAGGGACAGCTTATGAGACAAAAATGAGGGAATTTATTTTAGTATTAGTGTCCAGCTCTTCTGTTTTTATAAATATCCTTAGTTTTGTGTTTTTGTGTCTTTTTGCTGCAAGTTAAAGTCAAAACAGAAGTAGATTCCTTGTCGGCTGGCTTCTACATGAGTTTTTGATGTAAATTAACGAGACATGGTCTTTGTTCCATCCATCCATTATTTGCATTTTGTTCTGGAGTCAGGTCGTGAGGAGGCCCAGGCATCTCCTCTTCTAGGAGGATTTCAAGGCATTCCCATGCCAGCCTCCCCCCAGCATGCCCTGGGCCTTCCTGTGGTCTCCTTCCAGTTGGACATGCCTGCAACACCTCCCTAGGGAGGCGTCCAGAGGGCAGCCTTACCAGATGTTCAAACCACCTCAACTGGCTCCTCTCGATGTGGAGGAGCAGCGACTCTACTCAAGAGTCTCTCTGTTTTTGTACACATGTCCAAAACAGCTTGGAATTCATTTCATCATACAGAAAACTTTATATCCTAACATCCATTTATATCCTTTAGGGACCAATAAATAAATAATAAATAAACTGCCTGAATGTACACTGATCGTTCTTCAAATAGAAATAAGTTTACCCAAAATTTTGTTGGACAAATGATGGTCGGGGTGGCCACTGGGGTGGCCAAAGATTTTTCTATGGTGACCATGGCCACCCCCTGGCTCTGCCCCTGGCCAGCAGATCATTGACAAACACAATGTAAACAAGTTCACAAACTGGACTTTTATTTTTCTGGCACAAGACTTACATTGGAGTTGATTTTTTTTTCTCACTACAATCTTTGAAGGACAAAACACTTTCTTGGCTCTTGAAAACAAAGAACTAAACTCAACTTCAGACCACAGTTCACAGTTCAAGTCAATGAAGCAGACTGATTGGACCAGCGCCAACTTAATTAAAATCTTTGAAGAGATTTCAGTTGACCCTAAACTTTTTTGTCTGTAGACCATTAGCTCTTTGCTCTCTTTTTTCAAATTTATGATTCTCTTAACTGAAAAAAAACATTGGCTTCAAGGAAATATTACACTTACAGATTAAATTTTATTGGCATTTTTCTCTACAATAAATCAGGTATGAGTTCAGTTATACTCTGATTTCATACAACACATTAATAAATTAGCTGCCGCTTAAAGGGATAATCCAGTCAACTTTTTAAGATTTTCTTTTTCCTGTTTTAGGCTATTGCTTGTTTTCTGCCAACATGAATATATAATGTACCTTACAATAACTTAAAATATGGTAAAGAAGCAATTTCATGCAAACTGCAGCAATGCTAAACGTTTCTGTTCACCAGAAACTGTGCAAATTAGAATTACAAACAAAAATAAGCACAAATAGGCTAGAAAAATAGCAGTGCATACTCTAGTTCCATTATTAAGTCTCTTATGAAACTAKACCAAGAACATTTGAGCGAGTTTAAAATATTTAACAGCTGCCTGAAACCTCTGGGCTGAGCGGTTCTGGTTCTGTCCACACTGTAATGTTTATCTATCTGTGGGAATGGGAGCGTCGACCCAGCCGTCTCCTCCTGCTGTTCAAGGGGCTCGTAGCGCCTTCCCCCCTGAAACAGAAGGAGAAGAGGGACTGAGTTAGGCTCCGACCGTCCAACCAAAAACGCTCTTCGAAAACTATGAGGGGGGAGAAAACAAGACGGAGCAGCTCAACAGAATTTAGAGACACTTTCAGGAAAAACTCACTGGTTGTGCAACTATTGGAGTAAATCTAAGTCAACTGATCAACATTAACCAATGTAAAACTCAGTAAGATGAACAGATATTTAGCTAAAATTTCGTGTGGTAGTGGCTGAGAGTCATCCACAACACATAATCTGAGCGTTACATCTCAAGGTATTGCATGAGAACGTGCTTAAGTTTGAGGTTTGACCAAAATGTCTGCAAATTTGTCACTGAACTGTGAACTGTGGCATGAAACTGCAATTCAGAGTGGGTTTTGTTAGATCAAGAAGCTCAAACTCACCTTTCTGTAGGACTTCAGTTGGAGCCTAAAACAAATTTGAAAAAGAAATCCAATATAAGTCACCACAAGTAAATAAAAACAACAGACCAATTAATTAATTAAAAAAACAAGCTTATAAGACAGTTTGTGGTTAAAATTACCTCAGGGTCATCTTTAGGTGGAACAACAAGCTGAGGCATCTTCAGACCCAGTCCTGACACAAACCAGTCCACCACACTGAGGAGAGGAAGAAGAGCAGTGAGTTAAACATGCATGTGTGGAAAAAAATTAGGCTTAGATATCTTTATTTTATACTGCAGGAAGTTACCAGAGAGGTAAAACAAGACYGTATTAAGATTTAATGTCTCAAGTGATCATGAAGTGAATTGATTCAGAAACATTTACCAAAATCTGACCAAATATTATCACTACTTTAGCTGCATTGTTATAGTCCATCTAGATGATTTAACTAATCGAATCAGGAGATATTTTGCACTTAGATTAGATTTTTTTTTTGTCATAGGTTTGATCTCAGGAAGGCAGACTGACATGAAGGAGCTTTAATGAAACTTAAAGGTTTTATTAAATAAAATATAAAAAGCAGCAATTCTACTGGAGGAACATCTGGAGGTGAACACAGGAAAACCAGACATGGCATAAAGCTCAACAACGACAGAGCTGAGTAAGCTGACTCTAAAGACTGGGGCTGATGAGAGAATTAGCTGCAGCTGTGACTAATGACAATGGGGAACAGGTGTAAAAACTGACAAAAAAAACTAAAACACATACAGTGGTTTGCAAAAGTATTCATACCCCTTGAACTTTTCCATATTTTGTCACATTACAACCACAAACATAAATATATTTCACTGGAATTTAATGTGAAAGACCAACACAAAGTGGTATACAATTGTGAAGTGGAAGCAAAATTTTACATGAATCAAAACATTTTTTACAAATAAAAAACTGAAAAGTGCGACGTGCAAAAGTATTCAGCCCCCTTTTCCCTGAGTGCAACCAATTGCATTCAGAAGTTGCCTGATGACTGCTAATGACTCAAAAGGGTCCACCTGTGTGTAATCTAATCTCAGTACAAATACAGCTGSTCCGTGACRGCCTCAGATGTTGGTTAAGAGAATATTGGGGAGCAAACAGCATCATGAAGTCCAAAGAACACACCAGACAGGTTAGGAATATGGTTTTGGAGAAGTTTAAAGCAGGCTTAGGTTATAAAAAGATTTCCCAAGCTTTGAACATCTCACGGAGCACTGTTCAATCCATCATCCGGAAATGGAAAGAGTATGGCACCACAGTAAACCTGCCAAGACAAGGCTGTCCACCTAAACTTACAGGCCGAACAAGGAGATCACTGATCAGAGAGGCAGCCAAGAGGCCCATGGTGACTCTGGATGAAATGCAGAGAGCCACAGCTCAGGTGGGGGAAACTGTCCACAGGACAACAATTAGTCGTGCACTACACAAATGTGGTCTTTATGGAAGAGTGGCAAGGAGAAAGCCATTGTTAAAAGAAAACCATAAGAAGTCCCGTTTGCAGTTTGCCAGAAGCCATGTTGAGGACACAGCAAACATGTGGAAGAAGGTGCTTTTGTCAGGCGAGACCAAAATTGAACTTTTTGGCCACAATGCAAAACGCTATGTGTGGCGGAGAAAGAACACTGCACATCACTCTGAAAACACCATCCCCACTGTCAAATATGGTGGTGGCAGCATCATGCTCTGGGGGTGCTTCTCTTCAGCAGGGACCGGGAAGTTGGTCAAAGTTGATGGGAAGATGGATGGAGCCAAATACAGGGCAATCTTGGAAGAAAACCTGTTGGAGTCAGCAAAAGATTTGAGACTGGGGCGGAGGTTCACCTTCCAGCAGGACAACGACCCTAAACATAAAGCCAAAGCTACAATGGAGTGGTTTAAAAAAAAGAATATTCATGTGTTAGAATGGCCCAGTCAAAGTCCAGACCTAAACCCAATTGAGAATTTGTGGCAAGATCTCAAAACTGCTGTTCACAAACGCTCTCCATCCAATCTGACTGAGCTTGAGCTGTTTTGCAAGGAGGAATGGGCAAGAATTGCAGTCACTAGATGTGCAAAGCTGGTGGAGACATACCCTAAAAGACTTGCAGCTGTAATTGCAGCAAAAGGTGGCTCCACAAAGTATTGACTCAGGGGGGCTGAATAATTTTGCACATCGCACTTTTCAGTTTTTTATTTGTAAAAAATGTTTTGATTCATGTAAAATTTTGCTTCCACTTCACAATTGTATACCACTTTGTGTTGGTCTTTCACATTAAATTCCAGTGAAATATATTTATGTTTGTGGTTGTAATGTGACAAAATATGGAAAAGTTCAAGGGGTATGAATACTTTTGCAAACCACTGTATGTTTGTAACAATGAATGACAGTAGACCTGTTGATCCTGGTTTTTCCCTCAGTGTTCTTTAAATTTGACATCTTATGTTACATTTTGCAAAAAATAAAGAAATAAAAAAACGAACCCAGAGGCCTTGCCATCAGTATCCAGTGAGATCCCACTGAGAGATTCAGGTGGTGGAGAAAGAACTGAAGCAACATAAAAACAAAGCACTTATTTACAACAAAAAAGGGAAATAAATGGTCAACAAATGCTGTCTAGATTAGCTTAAAACTGAAAGTAACATCAGTCAAAAACAGAGCTTAAGAAATACCAATATATATTGTAAAAAATGTGTAATCAAAGTTAAATCTTTTGAAAAGTGTGAAAGTTACAAAAAACAAAAGTCATAGTTTCCTTTTTGTGAACGAGCCGAACGTTTTGATGTATGAATGGTCTAAAGTATGCCCAAGTAGTAACATTTTTAAAAACTTGCAGAAAAACAATAATAAAACAGGAAAATAATAATCAGTATTCACACAGCCATCACTGCTGCCTGAGTTTTACTTACTTTTATCAATGGAAGAACGGGAGGCTTTGGGTGGTGGCTCTGAGGGTACGGTACCAGGGGGCATCATGGGCTGAGGGATTATCTGTTTTATCCAGTTCTTCACTCTGCGGGGAGGGAGGAGAGAAGGTCAGAGGTTAAGTAGAGTAAATGAGTTAAGTAGGACATGAACACGGGCAGGATTTAAACTCTACTGTTCATGCAAAAAATAAATCATCAGGTGGAGGAGCTGTGAATGCGTTCGCCCCTTACCTGGGCGTAAACTGAGAGGTCAAACTCTCCTCTTCCACCTCCTCGTCCTCTGAAACCACCTCCACCACGGGGATGTGTGGAAGAGGGTCGAATTCTGAACGGGTAAAAGAAATTAAATGTCAGGTGCTTTCTGTTCGATTTACTTTTATTAAACTGCAAATATTAACACGATTTATAAGTACCTGGCATTGTCGCTACGTCGTACACCTGTAACRGCACAAAACGTGCATTAAAGGACAAATCAAAGATGGCATCAGTTTAAAACATAATGATGTGAAACCTGGTGGTCTGAATGTTGCAGGTAAAAGAATTTTAATCATGGAGTCTGGTTTCTGATGCAGTAAAATTAACAAAAGGCTTTAACTTGGATGAACCGCCGCCTTAAACTCCTCTCAAACCTTAATCTCTGCACGCGATTAGTCTAACGAGCCTGGGAGGCAGAGTTAAACGTCACACAAGTCAAAGAAACTATCTTCTGTATTTATTTATTTTTCCTCTATTCTTCTGCCTTTGATTGCATCTTAACCAAACATTTCATCTTAGCTTGGTGGATCTTCAAGCCTTACAGGCTTGCACAAATCTATAGTGAGCTCCCCTGAGGGTGGATTTCTGCAGGACTTTCTGTTTGGTTCTTCTCCACAGAACATACAGTTCTGATTGCTAACCCTTCCTGGCCTCCAAATAATCACACAGTGTACCTCTGCAACCCAATTCAAGATGGCCGCCGCAGCTAATGAACCTGYGCAAACACAAACGTAGTTTAATTTGATTGGTTTTGTTTCCAGAYGTAAACAGCCTCTGACCTCTGTGAGTTCTTCTGAGGACTTTTTGTTGTCRTTAGTATCTCTGTACTTCTCATCAGGCTGAGGCAGAACTTTGGTCAGACCCTGAGTGACCCAGCCGATGACTCCGGACCTGAGGGGGGAGCAGCTGTTAAAAACCCCTGCAGCTCTGAGGGAAATATTCACTGGAAATGTAAAGAACAGTTACCTTTCTCCGTCCTCCCCTGACTGCCAGAGGGGAAAAAGCAGAAAAAATTGATAAGAAAACAGAAAAAAAAAACACTCTGGTTCATTTTTATAGAAATATCCTGTGCACAAGCATTAAACCACCCCTTGATCTCGTTTACATTGTTTCCAATGAGTCAGAGTTTGTTAAAATCATCTTAATCAATAGCTCTCTGGACTTTTCTTCGACCCTCAGCTGATTCGTCACTCATGTTCTGTCAAGGTTTTGAATCTGATCATGACAGCATCCAGAGTTTGGGATAAAAATATAAGAAAAGTGGACAAAAGAGGACAAAACAAAAGGTGACGGACAGAATCTGCAAGTCACATCTAAAAATCCCGGAAAAATCTGGCACAGAAGTTGAATGATGCAGTTAAACTGTGTTTTGTGTGTGTTTTTTGTAGATTTGACCAAAAAAAAAAAAAAAAAAAGGAACAGTTTTGATCTTACTGTCAGATTGTTGTACGTCTACACTCATCCTATGAGTTTATGACCGTTTTATGTCAGAATTATTCCACATTAATGTCAGGARGACTAATAAAAAGACTTTCCTCTAAGCTACTCAGGTACTGGACTGAAAATGAGTGAAAAAACAAACACCATTAAAACAAAGTCTGTCTCATTCCTGAACTTTGCTCAGGATGAAGTCAAATCTCAGCCTGATGTTTCAGGATGAACTGACGCGGACTCACCCGGGTGTCTGAGCTGAGCAGAGGGGAYGCAGGGGGCTGCGGCAGGGCGCTGACGAACCCGTTGGACAGCCAGCTGATCACTCCGGTGTTGTTCTGACTGTGAGCARACGTTAAATACACAATCACTGATGGACCTTAGACAGCTTGTGCTTAAAAAATGWAATAATTAGCTTTACCCATTCTCCAAAACTTCTTCTGTCTTTTTCTGTGTCTTCGCTGTGAGAAATAAATTAATTTTAACACAAAATACACAAACACAGCTTTAAATAAGGGACATAATATTAAAGTTGTGAATGATCCTCACCCTCGTTGTTCTTCACGAGATCCTGTGAGATAAAATAAAGTATAAACTGTTATAAAAGTACAGAAATGACCTCATCCTGTGTACATATCTGTGTGTTATCTTACAGCAGGGGTGGTCTTGGTGGTTTCATTAGACCCYGGAGATTCTGCAGGTTGAGGAACCACTTTCACCACCCAGTTAAACATCCTGAAAACAGAAAGAGGACACTTCAATCTGAAGGCTGAGACAAACGTGTCTGACTTCATATAAATGGTTCATCTTCTCACAAAGTTAAGACTTCATAAAACCACAGCAAACTGATCTGAGGTGTAGTTTTATCACATTTTTCATGATATTTTTAAAAAAATTCCTCACTGTTTTTGTTTGGTTTACTTGTAAAACACTTTTGACCCACTTCAGTTGCTCTTAAAAGACCTATATTAATAAAACTGGTTGTTTTCGCATGACAGAATATCCTAAAATTTAATTTAATRTCTTTCATTTTTTTATATCAAGCAGCAAAATCAGTTAAACATCATTACAAACATTGCCAACAGTAACAAAAAGCTAATATCTGCCTGAAGTTTTAAATGTTGTGATGGAAAATCTGCATAAAACTTAGTGATTCTTAATAKTCTGCTTCCATCAGCAGAGATCAGCTGAGCCTCATGTTGGTCTAACCTCAAAACCAGGGTTGAACTGATGAAGAAATGCAACATAAGAGGAAAAACAATCAAATGTTTTGCTTTTTGACAGCTTTTTCGTGCAGTTTTAGAAGGTTTCTGTCAAGCAACAACAATTACAACATAAATGTTTAGATTTTCTATATGAACTAATTCTGCAGCAGTTTTTCAGCCCTGGATGAAACACTCACATCCTTGACTCCAGAAAAGCCGGTATTAATTTTCATCTCTCCAATCCTCCTTAATTTTCCCACTTGAACTGGTTTTTCTTACCTGCGTTTCGTCTACAGGTGGTTCTGCATGCCGGTGGTGCCGAGATCCGGAGACAGAGCGGCTCAGATTTCCACAGCGTCTGCCTGGAGCTAACGGGATTAACCTGCAGGACCTGAAGGTCACGGCACAATCCTCAGATTAACATGAAAGAAATGTGTTCCTGCTCTTTTTCTGATACTTTAAAATTATTGTTTGTTATTGTTTTTTTATTACCGAGTTTCTAATATGCAGCAAAATTAAGTTTTCAGGTTAAACATCTTATTTTAGAAGCATACTGATATTTAATTGAATTAAACTGAGATTTTTAACTCACACTATAAAGTGTGAAAAATACTCAACTTGGCATCATGTTGTATTTCAGTACAATATTTGATTAAAACATCCTTGTGTGGTGAGTTAGAGACGAGGAAAGGATGAAGAGAGGAAGGGCGTGATGCCAGGCAGTGATTAACCAGGATGTACTACACGATGACCTTTCCTAAAGGCCAGCAGGTGAGCAGGACGTGAATCATTTATCGTCACTGAGGCTCAGGGTGTCCGCCACAGATAAACTGCAAATCGTTTGTTACAGGTGACCAGGTGGGGCAGCGGCAGGCATGGCTCACTTTCTGGTGAGGCCCGAGAAGTGTTTGTGGTGCCGGTGAGGCCGGAGGCAGAGGGCAGATCCCATTATCAGCTCAGCACAGGATAAGCTGAGGGGGCAGGTCGACGACACCGCCGACCGACCCGCGKTTCTGGTGCTGCAGGACCGCAGTGTTGGCCTCAATCCTGACCCAAACACCTGGATGTAAGGACGAAACGCAGAAACACACGTTTCCTTCCTTTCATAACAGTAAGGACGGAGCAGAGAGGAAGAGATTCAAAACAGAACAGAAGAAGAAATAAAAAGTGAGTCCAGGTGAAGCTGCTGCAGGTAATTTGTGATGGAGATTATTAAGATGAGCAGAAAGATATCCAACAAAGGAAATCACACAAATTTAACAAATTATTTTAAACTCAGTCCACCTGTCATAACTTCTCAGTGATGTGTTCTGAAATTCAAAATTTATGTGCAAAAAACAGCGAGCCAAAGTGACTGAAAACATTGTTGATATATTGGAACAAATAGGTTCAGATTTTYGGGGTAAAGAATGCAGAGAAAAGTGTTTTGTTTACATTGAGTGCAGACCTGTGTTTCATTATTTTACATCAATGTTTCTGGAAAAGTATTGAAGTAAATGCAGTAAAATTGTGCCATTTTAATACAATTCAGGATAAAAATTTTTGATTTGTTTGCAGTGAGAACCTCTAATGACAAATCATAGTTTGTCYTTTTGTTTAGATTGTTTATATAGWGATTTTTGTTAAAAATCTGTTATTTTTTWKTTTTYYTTKKYYYYTTWWKKKKYYKKTTTKKYYTTTTTATCAATGTTTCTTGTCTATTCTTGTGTTCTGTTTGTCTTTATGAATTTTTATGCATTCATTTTGTTTTTATWCCTTTTTTGTCTTCTTGTTCATGCCTGTCATTTTTGTTTATGGGGCCGTTTATTCTTTTTATGTCTTTTTTGTTTTGTATCAATCGTTTTGTGCATTCATTTTGTCTTTTAATCAATTTATTTAGTCAATTTATGGACCCATTTACATTTTTTTTAGTATTTTATTAATCTATTTGTGCATTTGTTTTATTTTTTGTGCCTTTTTTGTTTTTCCTGTCATCTTGTTTGAACCTATTTGTCACTTTTTTATGAATCCATTTAGTCTTTTTGTGTTTCATTAATTCTTTTGTGCAGTACATTTTGTCTTTTAATAGATCCATTTAGACGATTTGTGTCTTTTTTGTCTTTTATTAATCCATTACTGCATTTGTTTTTTTCCTGCCTTTGTTTTTTTCCAACATTCTCTTTGAACCAATGTAATTTTTGTTTTTATGAATACATTTAGTCTTTTTGTGTTTTATTTTTGTCTAATGTCCTTGTACCTTTTATAAATCTTTATACATTTTGTTTTTTTGTGCCTTTTTTAGTTTTTCTGTCGTCTTATTTTTACCTATATTTCTGTCTTTTATTAATCTTTCTGTGCATTTATTTCTCTTTATCTCTTAAAGATCCTCACAATTCAACTAACATTAAAATTTAGCTTATGTTCAGCTTTCAGATTCTTCATTAGACTTCARCACTCATTTTTTCTAGTTAAAAATATTTTATTCGATATTTTCTTACAGGCCTCTTTTTAATAAAAATATTTGTGGAAGGTACATTTACTTATTTTGTTTGACTTGATTTTCTTTAAATCTCTCTGAAGCAACTGCGCCCTCTTGTGGTCAAACCATTGTCAAATCAAAACTTGACACAAATTTAAAAAAAAGACTCCTGCTGCTTTTTCAGCTGTGAGTTTTATTGTGAAACTTTTAAAAGGCCTTACAGAACATGCCCTGCATGCATTAACATCATCATCATGATCTACAGAAAACCTAAATGTACAAAAAGAACCATTAACTGGTTTTTAATCTAATGTTACTTCAAATAAAAACACGTGGGAGGGGGGAAAAAGGGTTAAAAACTGCAACATGTTTTAAAAAGCCTCAGAGTGGAACGTCCCACAGAGAGACGAGATCAAATCACATCCGGCAGATGTTCCTGTGCATTTATTATCTGCTAAATGCYTGAATTTTCCAGCAGAGTGGAGGACAAAATGAAAACACGTGGGAAGACTGAAGTGCACAAAGTTAAAACGGTGAAACAAAAAAAAAAACATGGAGAAAGCAAGTGAGGGGGGAAAAAAACTGAACATCACCTGCAGCTGACAGAAGAGGAGTCAGCGGCTCAATCTAGGTCAGGAGGTGCAACGCCAGCATTGCTCCTCCTCARACTCCTTCCTTCTTTCCATCGCCCCTCCTTCTCTTCTTTCTTTCCCTCATTCTTAACCCTCCTCCTCTAAAGCCTGACGCGAGTAAATCAGCAACATGTGGGTTTAATCGACACCAGACCTCGACCCGGTTCTGCTGCAGCCTGCAGGCTTCAGCTCCAGATCTGTTTACCTTCAAATGAAAATATGAGAAATTAGCAAAAAAAAGTTGCTACTTCTTCTCGCTTTTTCTTTTTTTGCGAGATGTCGTAGACATTTTGTAAAGCGCCGCGACATTCCTCTCATAAAAAAGCGAATAATTCCCAGCTCTGGCACCGGTCGTATATCAAAACGGCTCCTCTGGGATCGGGTTTTTAATGCAGGCCAAGCAGTTCGCATGGTTGTGGTGGGAGGAGGGGAAGCCTGGAGCCTGCGAGTCTGTGCACAACAACAAAAAAAAAAWGATCCATATGACTTAACAAGTGGTTCATGTGTCTGAATATGTGGACATGTATGAGCACAGAGAGGCTAACCAACCGTAGCTCAGGTGAAAAAGACTAAGCCTCTGTGAATTCTGCAGATATTGAGCTAAGATTTGGTGAGCTGGTAGCCGACAGTCATCCTGAACACGTCGTCAGATCATGCAACAGATCGCTCAAAGTTTGACCCAAATCTGTCTAAAACTGCATTAAAAAGAGGCAGAAGATATGAACTCTTTCGAGGAATGCTAAACCTTTAMTACTGACATTTGATCCTGGATTGTGTGTGAGGAGGAGGGGTGGGGTAAAGGGCTCAGTGGGGAACAGGTCATGGACACGCAGCTGTCCAACATTCCTGTGCTAGTCGGAGCTTCACTTTGCAAACAAACTGCAAAAGAATAAAAAAAAAAGGTAAGAAAAGTGCAAATTATCTGTTCTAAACAGAAAAAAATGGTTAAAGCACGATTACAAAAAACGTATGTGCTCTGTCGACTGTGTTTACGCTACGATTAAATCACTCAAACGGCTAAAAAGTTACTTCCTTTAAAGAGTGCCTTGTGTTCTGTGGAACACTCTTAAAAGTGGGTAAAATGTCTCTTTTTTATTCCAGACGTCTGAAAGGCACAGAGCTGGCAGAGCTACGTTCAAGGCCAGAATGAAAGAAACTGTTGCTCCACAGGCACCGACCTCAAAAACATAAAACAAAAATAAAAAACTGTCGACAAACACGAGGCAGAAAGGTGAAACTTTCACCCCCGCGCCACAGAAACGATGAATACCTGCGTGATCGTTTGTTCGTTTTTTCTCGTCACACCCACTCCTGCAGCGAGCGCTTGCAGTGCACCAAGGCCCGCGGCGTCTCTTTGTTCTGCAGAGTCCGCAGGATGGCGTAGATCAGGATCAGGATTCCCAAGATGAGCACCAGGGGAACCGCCACCATGATCAGAGTCATGACCTTCGACTCGCTGTCGGCCACGGTCACGACCACGTTCACCTCCTCTTCCTCTGTGACGCCAGGCTTATCCTCTTTGTCTTTACCCTGGTTCTTGTCCCGGTCCTGGTCTTTGTCCTTGTCCAGCTCTTTCTGCTCATCTTGACCTCCGTCTGAAGGCTYGACTGGTTTCTCCTCCGGCGTCTGCTCAGGATCCGGGTCCGGCTTTGGGTCGGGGGCCCACATACAGCCCATGAAGTCCTTCAGGATRGAACGAGGATAGCCTTTGTCTGCTTCTGATCTTTGGTTGTCAAACCTCCAGTAGTTAGTCCCTTTGTAGAAATAAGTGTAGGCTGCAAGAAAAGAAGAGTCATGAGAGATTCAGCATTTAAAAGGACGTGATGCTTTTAAAGGGATCCACGATTAGTTGTAACATTAGACTTTATTTGATAAACATTTATTTTAACTGTAAAATAAAGAYTGTAAAAATACTGTAGGCTGTTTAGTTTTTATAATTTTTAAAAAATATTTTAACATGGACGGAGCCATTTTATTTACCCACAAAGCATTCTGGGTAAATGATGACGTGGATAGGTCCTCAGTGTGAGCAAGCTATATCCACCCTGAAGGTTAATCTTGGACAATATCTGACGATCGGCTCTTTTAAATGAAACCAGAGAGYGTTGACAGAGAGGAGAAGGTAGAAATGACTCAGCCTGGAACTGAAAATATGGATGGAGAACAGAGCTGCTTCATGGAGGAAGAACCTCAGCTTAGCCTGTTAGCTTTAACACAGACGCTATATTGCGTTATATGTATTAGCTCAGTGCTAGCGCGACAAACAAGCTAAACTGAGGTCCTCCATCCATATTTTTAGTTGCAGGCTGAGTCATTTTTGCGTTCCTCTCTGTCATGTGGATGGAGGACCTCAGTGAYGAGAGGAGAATGTGTAGCGCTGAGCTAATACATATATATGGTGACATCATCGGGGCTAACGCTAAAGCTAACAGGCTAAGCTGAGGTTCTTCYTCCATGAAGCAGCTCTGTTGTCCTCCATCCATATTTTCAGTTACAGGCTGAGTCATTTCTACCTTCTCCTCTCTGTCAACGCTCTCTGGTTTCATTTAAAAGAGCCAAAAAAATGGCTCAGTCCGTTTAATACATATTTTTTTTTATTTAGTTTAAAAATTATAAAGACTAAACATTCTACAGTATTTTACAGTCTTTAGTTTACAGTTAAAATAAATGTTTATCAAATAAAGTCTAATGTTACGAGTAATCATGGATCCCTTAAACCCTTAATTCACATTTAAATCAGTAAACTGGGGTCTATATAAAGAAGAACCATCTTATTGTAAGTCCACAAGCCCCTCTTTCACCTTGTTTAGCAGTTCCACAGCAAATACTGTGATATTACCGCTCAATAAGAGGGAACAGAGAAAACTGAACAGGCTGAAAATAAATTCAACTTTTCTGCAGGCCTAGAGCCTCCACATACACAACAAAACGTATTTAACTGGTAAAAAAAGTGGGTTTTGCATGATAGGAAGCCTTTAAACAGGATATCATGGGAAAATAATGGGTCATACCAACTTCAAACCAAAAGACACAGAACAACAGAAAAAGGGTTTAAAGCGATACTTATGACTAATCAGTACCTCACCTGCAGTAGACARCAATCAGGAGGAGCTCAGTTTGGAAAATTAAGGAGGAATTCTTAYAGAAAACACAAGCTAACAAGCRTTTTCACCAAYTTCACTTAAAATTAAGACTTACTGAGCTTTTTTTTACGCATCTTTTCCCAAGCAGACGTCTTTAAGCTACACTAAACATGTGCACTACAGCTGCAGAATGTATTCTGTCTTTTTTTAAATGTATTATTTAAAACTTCCCCATTTACTTCAACACCAGTCCTGTCAGTGTAAAACCTATATCCAGTCATTGTGCAAACAAAGAGCAGACTCAGGAATGTTTCTTCTGGGAGCCGTTAATCTTTCTCACACTCCTCGCCATGGAGGCAACGTTCCCACATTTTGCAAAAGATAYTTTTTCAAACGTGAGGCATTGAATCATAAATTTGTCCGAAAATAAAAAACGAGAAAAAAAATGTCAACTGAAGCAAAAAATCTGAACGATGTGAAGTTTTTTTTTTTTTCCTCTCCTGTACGTTTGGCTCTGCCTCGCCTGCAGAAATGTTCGGGTCGTTTAGGTGGAGATCAGATATGAGTGTGTTTCACACTGCTCTGCAGCAAATCTAAAATCCAAAGGAAGGACAGGCCTGGACCCTCGTCTCTCTGCTCAGTTAGCTGCAGACTAACCTCATTTATCTCTGCTTTTTACTCCCCCGCTGCTTCCAACACTAAACGTATAGATTTCTGCTTTACGTTTCCAGAAACAGAAGCTCTWCTGAAAACAAAGCTCGCAGTGTTTACATACATCCATCATCGCTGAGGAAGGCTCCTTTCGGGGAGGGAGGAATCTTTCCCCATCTGCTGATTGGTTTGGGAAAGTCCCGGTCTGCAGTCCGGGTGTCCTCATTGTACCTCCAGTACCTGCACACAAACAGTTTTATKTATCATTAGGAGGTCAAAAAACTGCAGCTGACAGATCCCACATCATATTTAGCATCTTATACCGGTCTCCTGTGAAGAAGTACGTCTGTCCGTTAGGCTCCCACCAAATAGCCGTATCAATCTTGTGCGTTGGAATCCCCCGTCCGTACTGATACAGGGGCTGGGGGTACCCTGGCAAAACATCCGCCTCCCTGAACAACCAGTACCTGTCATCTGCAAGGRCAGGTAGGCATTCATTTATCTGAGAATACATTGACTCTGTGTCGGTTCAGTAAATAAGCAAAGAACAATAGATAAAATATTTTTTACAGTTTGTCATAAAAGAGGAGTAAGAGCTGACCGCTTCCTCTAAAAACATTGGCTGCGTGACTCAGACCTGGAGATCCATATGCATTTTTTTTCTCTCTCACAGCTTTAAATCACAMCAGAGACACAAACTTTGGTGAAGTTTTTATAAATCATGTTGAGTTTTTGAGACGGATCTGTTCAGTCGGGCTTCGACCCAGCTTTAAATGCCCTGCAGCCAGTAGGGAGCAGATTAAATATCAGGAAATGCTCAGGCAAAAATGAAAACAAAAGACTGATGATCTTTAATAAAATCACAATTTCTGTTGCACAAAAAGATGTAAAACTTTCCGAGTGTAAATTTGATCCAACAGCTTCAGAAATCTTATAAAAATAAAAATAAAAAAAAAAATAAAAAAAACGCTCAACAAATCCAAAAGCACCACAGCTGTTTGCATTTTGGCTGATATCCTCCAACTTTCTCTGGAGGCCTTCTGGGCCTCAGCTGGAGTGATCTGGGCCAACAACAGCTGCAGAAACCTGGTTCAGGATGCGATGATGCAAAGACACACAATCACAAAGTCGTCCTGTAATCTGCAGACGGATTGTCAGGATGTTTAAACTGTGAATCATTTGGCTGAAGAAGGAACTTTCTTTTTCATGCAACTTCAGATGATATAAACATTTCTCTGTGTGTGTGCTCGATTCTTCATAAATTAGGCAGTTTGGTGAAAAAAAAAGTTTCCTTTCAGCCAACCAACTCAAATCAAAGCTCAAACTTTTCCATCCTGGCTACAGTGAAAGAGAGGCTTCTTGCTTCTTTTATTAAGGAGCTAAACTTATTAAAAGACCTGAATATAAGACGTCACATRCTGCTAATAAACTGCCCCATCGCACCTTTAAAGAAGACAAATTTGCCGTCGTGTCGTTCGTAGGCTGCATCGATGTCACTCGGGAGACCGGTCCAGAAGACAGATATCGGCATGGGGTAGTTATCCAAAACCCTGTTCCTCCGAACGCGCCAGAACCAGCGTCCCTGATAAATAAACAAAAACAAATAATAACTAGAGTATTGCATTTCCTGCGAAAATGCTAGTGTGAATGCYTGTTGCTGAAAACTGTAGCTGAAAGCTGCTGAAATTGAGCTGAAAATATTTAATAGCAAAAGTATTGTTGTGAGTTAAACTTGGAAATCTGAAAAAGCAAAAAAAAAAAAAAGAAAATCAGTGAAAAGGAGCAAAAATATTGCTGAATTAGCATAAAAGCTAAAAGCTAAAATAGCTGAACATAGAAAAAGCAACTGTGAGAAGAATAAATAACTCAAAATTGCAGAAAGAAGCACAAAAAAGTAAAAAATTAACAGAAGAATAACAGAAAAGGGCAGACATATAGCTAAAATACTAAAAAGCTAAAATTTGAAAAAAAATTGTCACAGGGAATTTAATAAGAGCAAAACCAGAACAAATTGTGTAAGGTTTTGTAAAGATTTAGAAACAATTCAAAGGATTTTAAGGATGTTGAAAAAAGCTCCATTCATTTTTCAATGGCAAAAAAGTGGCCAAAAAAGTGAAATAGCTAAAAAAGTATAAATATCAGAAATACCAAAAGTCATAGTTGGAATGTCCTGAGCTGAACGTTTTGATATATGAATTGTTGAAATAGCATAAAAATTGTGGAACGAGAAAGGGGCCAAAAACATAGGGAAGAAAAACTGATATCAGTAGTGTGAATGTCAGAAGGCACTCACATTGATGATTTTTCAGTTTTTAACTTCCTGTGCGATGTTTATGCCGTTTCCTCACCTTGAAAACAAACATCTCCCCCCTCAACATGGTCACCGTGTCAAAGTCTCCATCACAGATGTTGGGGGCCTGGCTGTCCGGTACTTTGGTAGGCCTACGGGGAGGCGGGGTAGCTTTTCGTACAGGTGGGGTGACGGGTTCTGGCTCGGGTCGGGAGGTGGTGTGAGCGTTGAGCAACGTCGGGCTCGGCTCTGGTGGGGCCGGGGGATCCAGGCCGCCTTCTGTCGGGTCGAACGTTTCGGGTGGGGAGTGGGTGGGAGGTGAGGAGGAGGAGGGTTCAGACTCAGGAAGAGAGGGGGAGGTGGGGGAGACACGGTTGGGTTCATCGTCATGGGTGGGAGGAAACGTGGATGGAGCATCAGTCATCAAAGGAGGACCTGAGGAGGAAAAACAACAAAAAAAATCACTTTAGTGTTTAATGCTACCTAAAAAAGGCACAGAAGCTAAAGTTAGCCAATAGTTTCAGAAGGCAAGTAAAGTAAAAAGAAGTAAAGGCTACCTAAAACCAAGAGTAGAAAAATGTTAGCTATAAGTAGCAAAACTGTGGCTAAAAGC
>NW_013952409.1:4260675-4289377 GCF_001266775.1 Austrofundulus limnaeus | reverse complement strand
AAATGCTGCCTTCCTGAAATTTGTTATGCTTGTT
The DNA here is from genome assembly GCF_001266775.1 of Austrofundulus limnaeus. Lineage (NCBI taxonomy): Eukaryota > Metazoa > Chordata > Actinopteri > Cyprinodontiformes > Rivulidae > Austrofundulus > Austrofundulus limnaeus. The sequence goes on along the minus strand of NW_013952409.1, from coordinate 4,289,343 downwards.
TTTCTTTGTGTCTATGGTGTATAATGATGTGATTGTGATGCTGTAATTCTGAGTGTTTTATGTGCTGCAGAACAGGAACCTGCTGTAAAACAGCAATTATGCTGAGTCAGGCTTGATTTTAGTAATCTTTTCCTGTTGAATCAATAAATCAAATCAAATCAATACCAAAAAGCTGGCTAAAAGCTATAAGAAGAAAAAGGCTAACTAAAAGCTAAAGAAGCATAACATTATCTAGAAAAGTAGCAAACAATTAGCTAACAGTTTCAAAGTTTAGCTAGAAGCATAAAGAGGCAAAATGGTAATTAAAAGTAAAAGTAGCTAAAAGTCAACAGTTTCAAAAGGTTAGTTAGAAGTAAAAAGAAGCAAAAGGATAACTAAAAGCTAAGTGTAGCAAAATGCTACAACTAGAAAAACATTGGCTAAAAGCAAAAAAAGCTTAGGTAAAAATGGCAAAAGACTAGCTAAATGATAACTGCCAATAGGCTTGCAAAAAGCTAAAAGAAACAAAACCGTATATAAAAGCTGAAAGTACCAAAACGCTAGCTAGAAATAGCAAAAAGGTTGGCTAAAAGCCTAGCTAAAAGTGGTAAAACACTAGCTAAATGCTAAAATACCAAAAGACTTGTTAAAAGCTAAAAGAAGCAAAAGGTTAACTAAAAAGGTAAAACTGCTAAAATTAGCTAAGTTTCAAAAGGTTAGCTAGAAATAAAAAGGCAATAATAGGCTGAGTGTTTTAATGCTGAGTCAGCATTTTCATCTTTTTTTTGTGTGTTCAGTTTTCTCCAACCTGTTTCTGCTGTTTTAACCAATAATCCATCAAAACGTTCAGCTCGATAAGGAACASTGAGCCATAACTTTCAGTATTTCTAACTTTAAGGAAGTCTTACAGACATTTATGCAGCTTTTCTACAAATGTGACGTTTTGCAATCGTCTGTCCTCTGTGGAGAGGACACGGATGCAGTTGGAGTGRGTACAGAGGACGCAGAGGACAGAGTGAGGTGGAGGAGGATGAGGAGGGAGCAGCTGAAAGAAGAAGAAATTTTCCCTGCTTGTTGCTAAGAGAAGAAAACAGAGCGGCTCGGGCAGTTATGTAACCCATGTGRCCGGCTGATGGGACTGAATGGATTTCTTTGTTTCACTGAGATTAAAACAAACRGTGACACTGATCATCACATTGTGGAAACTTTCAGCCTCTGCAGGATCTAAACGCTCATTTATGGTTACACTACAGATAAACTGAACTCTTTTTAGGAGCACCAGAAAGTTTCCCAGGAGACAAACAAGTGAAGGTTTTCACCACAACACAAAAGGAGAAGTAGGTCAAGGTCTCTGCACAAAAGACAACAAGGTTTTGATCTAATTATAAAAGATCTGGGACAAATATTTGACATGAGCAGTGTATTTTTTCCTCTCTGTCCTTTAATGACTCCATACAGATGCAGGCCCTGATAGTGGCTCGTTTTAGTCTCATGAACAGGCACCATCTGTCTTTAAAGGCTTCACATTATTCAGCAGTTAGCTGCTMCCCTGGTCGCCACTTAGTTTAGTGTTGTGAATTTAAATGAGGGCTGTGGACATGCCTTCTTTTAAAAGCTGCAAAAATCAGAGTTCTGTGATTAAAACCGGGCCTGTAGTTTTCTCTTTTATCGTGAAACTAAGTTTTATGAAAATACAAAAACAAGTCTAACAATGTAAAATAGCTCGATTTTAAGGCCTATTTGCAAAAAAATAAATAAAAAAAAAACACAATGGTTGTACCATTTTAACCATTATTTTATATACTTTAAATAAATGTAAATGCATCTTACAAAGAACACAAAGCATTCACCTCTAACAAAAGAAAAAAATGTTTATAGTTTGAGCCTCGCCAGTCTGAGTCATCGTATGGTTTCTCTCGTCCACTCGGGGATTTTCTCCCACACAATGATCTGTTTAATAAAAAGGGGGAAACTACCGTATAATTCCAAGCAAAACGTTTACCTCACGGTGTTGACGGCAGAAAACCTACAAGATGTTTGTTAAACATTTGCTTCACCAGAGAGACATACTTTTACTGAGAAAAGCTATGGAAATAAAAAGCTGATAAAAATATATAAAAAAGGTGAGCCCTTTGGGATATTTAATTAGACTGATTTCCTGGGGTTTTCCCACTCAGCAAGATTATCTGAGCCATACGTTCAATCATAAAAAAAACAAGAATCTGATGAAAATATGTTAGCTTATCTTGCCCTAATATGAGTTATCTTTGACTTGATGTGACGGGTCACAAATATGTTCAGTCACATATTTGTGTTACTGATATGTTCAGTAACGTATGATCATTCAAACTTATGTTCAGTCACACATATGTTCAGTAAAACATATGTGTTCAGTAACACATATGTTCAGTAAAACATATGTGTTCAGTAACAGTACCACCCTCCCTTGACTCGGGATGTTATGAGGACATGACAGCAGCTGCTCTGAATGAGGTCCACTCTTTTCTCTGCTGCACATGTTAATGAGCTCAATGTTTCTTCTCAAGCCTTCATGTCTCTTTTTGACAAAGATCCAGATGTGATAAATATTTCAATCACAGCTGGAGTTCTTCTCTCTAACCCTTACAGAGGCTGTTAAAGCTCGAGCTGCAGAGAGTTTAAGAAATGCATAAACAGAGAGGTTTAAACTCTCTGGACTTTTAGTGTGTCCCTGAAGTACAACAGCTGTAAGATTGTTTTATTAATATAAAGTTTGTGTGAGAATTAGTGCCTGATAATATATTATTAATTTATGATATGAAAATAAAGACAAACATCTAAAACCAGAGAAACTTCATTTTCTGTGAAAATTCCGTGAGAGTGCTGAATAACTGCAATAACACTAGCTAAAAGCTAAAAGTAGTAAAATGCAAGCTAAAAAGGTCAAAAAAAGTTTCAAAAGGTTATATAAATAAAAGCAAAAGTCTAACTAAAAGCTAAAAATAACAAAACTATAGCTAGAAGTAGCAAAAAGGTGGTTAAAAATAACAAAAGTTTCGCTCAGCATAGCAAAATGCTAACTAAATGCTAAAAATACCAAAAGGTCAACTAAAAGCAAAAAAGTTGTAAAACACTAGTTAAATGCTAAAAATACCAAAAGTAAAAACTTACAAGAAACAAAAGATTGCTAAAGGTTGTAAAACTGCAACAAAAGCTAMAAGTAGAACAATACTAACTAAAACCAGCAAAAGGTTAGCTAAAAGCAAAMAGCAACAAAAGGCTCAGGATGGGAGACTGTGACGAAGCAAAGATTTGGCGCAGTCTGCTGGCTTCTTTAGATTTATTGTTGTTGTTTTTGTGTGTACAGTGCCCTGAGACAACAGTTGTTGTGACTTGGCACTATATAAATAAACTGAATTGAATTGAACAAAAGCTTATCCAAATGTAGCAAAACACTATCTAAATGCTAAAAAAAAAAAGGCTTGATAAAAGCTAAAGCTAGCAAAGGGCTGCCTAGAAAACAAATGTAAAATGTAAATGCTAAAAGTATCAGAAGGTTAGCTGGAAGCAAAATGACACAAAGATTGGATAAAAGCTAAATGTTACAGAAGTCTAGTGACAAGCTTATACAGCAGAACTGTAGCTAGACTGGAGAAGTCAGAACCTTTTAAAACACTAAACTTCAGATACTTGATGGCTTCAGTTTTAATTTCGGTGACTTTAAATACCCGTTTGACCATTAAATAAAAAGTAGCATGTTATGTTTCTGTATGTTTCTTACCATACATGTGCTGTATTCCTTTGATGTCATCCTCATGCAGCGTGAAGTTGTCTGTGTTAATCCATCGATATAAAGGAGCCATTGTAGCATCAGGGTTATCAGAGTGTTCCAGACCGAGAGCGTGGCCGAGCTCGTGGACCGCCACCAGGAAGAAGTCGATACCTGAGAGACGAATCAAAGAGTTCAGACTCACAACATCACCGTTACTTCAGTGTCTCAAACTTCATCATCATTGAAAACCAGCTGTTTGAGAAAAGAAGGTCAGCCTGCTGACCTTTAGGGTCCTCGTTGTCCAACGTCCACGACTCGTCAGCGTCAAAGTGCACGTCTCCACCTAGGCCCGGTCCAGGATAGTAGGCATGGGCCAGCGACCCACCCTCGCCATCAAACGGCGACATATCACCATGAAAACCAGAGTCGAACAGCATGAAGATGTCGCCGATCTCGTTGCGGCTGCCGTTGACGTCGTGTCTGACGGGCAGCTGCTTGAAGGTGAGCGAGGTGACCCGACCCCACACGTCGAAGGCCCTGCGGATCGCTTCGGAGCCCCGCTCGGACCCCAGCCGGTCGTGAATGTTCTTTACGCTGAAATGAAAAAGTAACGTCGATCAGTGGCAGCGCTGGAAACAGTCTGCGGTACGGCTGGTTCCTGTTTTCAGACCTGTAAGTGATGTGGTTTTTGTCCCACCGCTGCCCCGTCAGAGCGTAACGCTTCCTCCTCGCTGCTTCGGCCGCCTCCTCGGGTTTTCTGTCGGGGAGGCCGCAGCGAGGCCGACGCATGGCTCTGTGATTAAACATTCAAAATGAAGGATATATGTAAAAGATTCACTGAATTTCATGTCTTTACACGTCTGAAAATAAATATTAAAGTCTGGGAATTTAATCGGTTTCCTGCACACAATTCAGGCTTTGGTTGTTTGGTGACCCCGACGTGATAAAACCAAAAAGAGATTTAACCAAACATAACTGTTTCTTGGTGGCCTGTTGAGATATTTTTTGACTGAATGCTTGTAAWTAAAATATAAAAGATTATCTGAAATTCAGTTAATTTATCAAAACTCATCCTTCAACTCTGTTGAAAACAGAAGATTTAAACTCTCCCTAACTATCTCATCTTAAAACCACTCTGCAAACACACCAAACGTTTTGTGGTGATTAGGGATGCAAACAATTGATCGACTTAAGATTAATTGTCGAACAATGGTTTATTACATTAAAATTCCTTTCATTCGATTAATTGAAAACATCCGTTTAAACCTTATTTCAGTGTAGTTTTGACATCATCCAGCAGAGGGCGCTGCTGCTCAGCAGAAATCCATCTCGATGTGGGCGTAAGTCTTATTTAGTTTTATTAATTGTGACACAACAATGATAATGGACTACATCAAATTGGAAGGAAAAGTACCRAAGGCTGCACAGAACTATCCAGCAATATGACGCTAAAGACAAGAGAGTAGGATGATAGAGAACAGTAAGCTAACTGTAGCTAATGTTAGCTTCTTCTTGTAAAGTTTAACTCGTGTGATAGACAAAAATATAAAAAATAAAAAGTTACAATCGCTACAAATAATTAACGTGTAGTTAATCTCATCTTTGTGACGTAACCCGGCCAGTGAACAAATCAAATGAACAATAGCCCATTAAATCATGCAGCGCAGCCCAGCTAAGATTGAACCACAGGGAATGTAAACAAACAATTGTCAGTACTCATTTGTATATCATGTCTTTCAGGGATATTTTATAATGTTTATAGTTTGTTTTTGAGTTAATCTTCATCTTAAAATATTACCCTGTGTTTAWCTTTTTGTTTTTCATCTTCAGGGTGGATTAAGTGTTTTACCTAATTTATTTATTTTTTCCAACTAGCAACCTAATAAATTCCCGTTTTGTTCTATTTTATACATATGCCCAAGTTTAATAATGTGAGAGAAACCCACATTTTTCTGTTTATTCAGTCAGTGTTTAATACAGCTGGCACAAAGAGTTGTTAAAATAATAATGTACTTTTTTATTTAGCATGTAAAAAATTAGCCTTTCATGCTATAGAAAGACCCTTGATTCAAGACAGATGTCAGGTTTTTAAGAAAATGTCTGCTTATCAATTAATCATTAGTCGATCGATAAGATAAATTAACTTTAGATTAATTCATTAATCGATAACTTGCATCCCTAGTGGTGATGCAACTTACGCCAMGGTGGCAGCGTCCATCACGCCGGTCACCTCCAGGCCGTAGAAGCGCTGCATGTCGCTGATGGCTTTGGACAACACCTGAGCTGAGTGCATGGTGGACATCTGTCTGCTCGCCTGGGAYAGGTAACCAAACTGACGAAGCCACGCCTGTTGGAGGAAAGAGTCAAACCTGAATCAGTGAGGCAGCTGGGTTCAGCTCGTGGTTCTAAACAAACCGATGTCTAATAGCTGAAGAGTTTGTAAAGCATTGACAGAAAAAAAAGAGGAGATATAAACCAGATGGCTCAAATTAACAAGAAAACATTCCTGAACTGACAGACAAGAAAAGGAAACAAGTTTTAGACCATAATAAGCTTTATATGAATCTGTAGAGGTAAGGTCTGCGTGTCGAGTTCTGATTAAACATTCCTGTTGTTTATATGAGAAATAATGAGGATGTCGAGTCACACAGTCRGACAAAATGGCAGGAAAAAAGAATCATTCGAGTGTTGAGATCTGCCTGAGCAGCAGAACTTTAAAAAAATGCTACAAGCTGTTCACGCAGCTGGATCGTGGAGTTTTATGTATCTACGTCAYGAAACACAGGCACGCACACATCAAAAGAGAAAACGTTTTAAATGTTAACCACCTTAAGAACCTGAAACTATATGAAAAAAACCTGTCATGCAATTCAAATGACTTCCAGTAACTGTGCTGTTTTTGTTTYCCTCTGTTTATGTTGTACTCTACAGGTTTGAAGTTTTTATTATTATTACACAACTCAAAGGTTCTGGATGAGATTCAGGTRATAAAACATCAGCTACTCTGCAACAAAACATGTAGCAATAGACCTTCCTGACACCAAAATAACCATTAATCTAAAACTAAAACTTTTAGGTGGTCCGCTTCAGTCCAGACAGGAGTCTTCAGAGTCTAACATCCTGATTAAAGACATTATTTGAACYGTTACAACCAACAAACAGGTAGTGTTTGGGTTTTCTGTACAAAAAAAAGCTGCATATGAGTTGTGTATTCATTATAATGCTATAAAAGAAAACATTTTGGGGTTTAAAAATACAACATCATGTTGACAAAGTTGGGATTTTGAGTAAAATGTAATTAAAGAACAAAATGCAAATCTCACAGACCCATTTGTAATTAATGGAATAAAGTAAACAAACAAAATGTTTAAACTGAGACTTTGTTACATTTTTTTAAGAAAAAAGGTAATTCAATTTGATGAAAATAAAATGGCAGAAAATCCCAACTAGATGCCCGGGATCAGCATTAAAAACAGGTCTGATCTTGGTCTGGGGATCACTGCATAAGCTCAAGTACACTTTCACAAATTCAGATCAAAGCTCTATCGCTCAAAGACGAAGCCATATTTCAAATAAAATGAACTGAGACAAAGTAAAAGAAAATGTTTTGTATTCAGAAAAGATAACATTTTAATTTTATTATCACCAAACTTAAAAAGGAGGAATCATCCAGCTTAACAGCACACAGTTCAAAAGACTCTCTGATGGTATGGGGGTGCATTAGTGAAGCTTAAACGTCAAGAAAATGCAGATGAGTTTTATTTACTATGTCCCATTGTGTAAAATATGGGTTTATGAGAYTCGCAAAAAAACATKTTTACATTTTATGTATATATTTTACAACAATAAAACATCTAAACAATCTTAAYCCTCAGTAAAACAAACTTTTTACCTCTGCATTGAGGTTTTCCTCTTCRGGGAAGTTCTCCACAGTCCTGCAGATTATCAGAGAAACTGAACACAACGATAAGAGGATGAGGAGCAGCTGGGATCCCATCTTCCTCCTCTCAGTAACCGAAGTCTTCCTGGAAAGATGTGATGAAGATAAACAAAAACAAACCTCCCYCGACCAGGCGAGAGGAGAAAACTGATTTACAAATTTCCGCAACAAGTGTTCATTTTCTGACGCACTAAAGCAAAGAATTAAAAAAAAAAAAACCGAATATTAATCCGTTCCTGAACTCATCTGATCCGGAGGGTATTTCTTTGTCAGTTTCTCTGTTCTGTTAGAAAAATCCATCCAGCTGCAAACACAAAACATCCGAGCTGAAGGTCAGAGTTTTACTAAAAAAAATTTAAAATAATTCTAAAGTGGATATCAAAGTTCACCTGGGGCGTTTTTTCCTTCTTTACACACAGCTAAACTGTAAACTTTAAAGAAAACGCGACGCGAAGAAACTTGTATTAAATCGCAAACACTGATTTTTCACCGATTTCCCACGAAGAAGTCTCTCCCTCCCCTCTTTGAATAAAAAAAAAGCGCCACATCGGAGAGAGGAGGAAGAGCGCGCCCTCTGCTGGCCCTGGCGGGAATTACAGCTCCAACAAACAGCCTTAAAAATCTTACTTCAATAAGAGTTAAATAATGTCAGTTGATTAAAAGCATCTATAGCTATGTTAATTTTTAATTTGGGTATTGCTTGTAATAGTTTTGTCAGATCAAATGCTTGCTCTTACAATTTACTTTTGCTACAGCCATTTAATTCTACATCCTCTATTGGCGAACAAACAGCATGACTAAACCACATTCAAAAAATTTAATTATTGTGGGTGGCATGTATAATTCTGTTTAGTCAAACCAAGCAGAGAGAAATAAAATTAGTTATTGAAAATAAGCCATTTTCAAATTGAAAGCAATGATATTTAGGAAGGTTGCCATAATAAAGTAGGAGGGCTTAGCCTGGATAAGACATTCAGATGGTTAGAGATATCCAAAACCACTACGAGGATATTAAGAGTGCTTTAACTTTTCCCCAATCATCGAGTGTGTTGCAAAGCTTGGAATCAAAGATCACCCTCAAACCCACAAAAACCAGCACTGATCCATAAGTTTGATCCTTCAGAAAAACCACAATGAGAYCCTGGGAGGAGTTTTTGTCCCAGAGACTTTAAATTAGAGTCATTTTAGAGAATCTGTSCAAACTCAGCAAGAGTTTCTAAATATGTCTAAAGTGACAAAAGAAAAAAAGAGGAAAGGYAGGTTTAAAGACTTTGTTAAAGTTTATTATTGCCACCAGCAGCAGCTTGRTCCTCAGAACTCGTCCATCTTTGTTATCCGCCTCTTGCCTGCTTTGGCCACGGTGATGAGGATGGCGAGGAAGAAGCACAGAGTCCAGACGCTGGCCACGGGCAGCACCACTGTGGTCAACATGCCTGAAAACGTGTCAGAGACGCAGTTTCCACATCAAATATCCTGAGARTGAAAGACTGATATCTGAGGGAGTGTAGACAGTAAATACTAACTGGACTGAGGTTTGTTTGGCATTTCAACCTTGATGGGTCCATAAGACAGGAGGCTGTGGTGAGGATATTCCCTCAACGCTTCCCTCTTCCTCACCGAGTTGCAGTTCTGTTGAGACATTTAGAAAAATCACTCAGATGCATCAAATATAAAAACACACATCAGGTTGATTGACAGCGTGTGGAGGAGCTGACAGGCAGGCAGGACTTCAGGTCGTCCAGCTCACACAGCTGCACGGTGCAGTGCAGGTAAAGCTCGTGAGGCTCGGTGATGAAGCGGAACATGTCGAAGCTGTAGCGGACGATTGAGCTCGCCCCGTTTTGTCCAGACGTCAGCTCGTTCACGTCCAGGAAGGAGACGGTGGAGTCGTCCACACAGCTGGAGGGAGGGGTGACAGAAAGCAGAGTTGTGAGGAGATTTATAAATAATAATTAAAAAAAAAAACAGACTAGAAGAGGTTCTGACCCGTCATGAATCAGACTGTGAGTCAGTCCCTTTGTAGAGTTGGGCTGGGGGGTCTGCGTGGCCCAACACTCGTCCACCCGCAGCAAGAAGTAATCTGCAGGCTCTGTCACAGACACCTCCACATACACCTTCAAAAAAAAAAAGATTTTACAAAATTACTGCTTTTCAAAACACAGATCAACCGATCCAACTCTAAACTCTCATCCTTTGATTTAGGTACATTAAAAAAAAACAGCAAAACGGATCTGATTCTGGATGGAGGACTTGAAACCAAAATGTTGAACTCAAATTCCCAGCATGCACCAGGGCAACCTTTGACTTTTCTCCAGGTTTGTTCCATTAATAAAAATCAGAACTTTTGTTTTTGCTTACCTTGGAGAAATAAAGCTTAATGAAATTCAGTTTCTCTACCCTTAAATAGGATTACAGCATTTTCTTTTCTTATAAACTTGACATTTCTAATTTCTCCACGACACTGAAATGAGTAAATAAACGTTAAAATTTTCTTCTACGTCGTGGTATTTGCTTGTTACACCTTTCCTTCTGACTGACAAGATTTTTTAACAGTTAAAACTGAATAATCACTCCGACCACCACCGTGTGCATTTTAGTTTAAAATCTGCACCAGTTTTCCCTCAAAAAGCCAGTTTTGATTAACTTAAAAATAAACACTTCATCTCATTTCTACAGCTGAGCACCGCTGAYAAACTGAGCTCTACCTGGTATTTCATGCATAAAAACAGCATTTTAACACATCCTCTTATAAACGTTGAAAATGTTGTGGCTGCCATCTTGAGTTATGAATTCTGCCACTTCCCGACAGAATTCCAGTTTAGATAAACGACTTAAAATTCCCACTTCCCAGTACAACTGAACCCCGTGCACCTCATTTGGATGCYATCGTTTTATGGATAAAATACTSAACATGCATTGTGGGAAATGTAGTTTATGGCTTTAATGCATCTTTGAAGCTTTCGTGGGCCACATACCATACTGTGGCAGAACACATTTGGCCCACAGGACTCGTGTTTGATAACGATATTTAAAAATGTTGACCTGGAGGCCAGTCTGGACCCACCTTGTCTCTAAGCTCAATGGTTGGAGTCACCATGTAGGCCTTCAGGTAMGTTTCATCTGAATACAACAACATCCGGATCGTGGCGTCCATCTCATTGATTTGCATCATCGTTTCACTGAGAGAAACCAAGAAATGTATTAAATAATTTAGTTTAAACTTAAAGAAACATTTATYCATTACTCACCTGGAAATGGGAAGAACCGGAAAAGGCAGACTGACTGTCCTGAGGTAAGGATAGACGCAGCTGAAGTCCATCTTCACCACCGGATCTCTGATGATGTTTCCAGAAACCTGAGGTTCTGACCGGACRCTCACAGAATAAAACAAGTGGGTCGAGTTTTTCTACAATAAATGAGACAAAACAAGTAAACCRGGCTGACATGAACCTTTGTATTAAAAAAGAAAAACTCCAGCTTCACCTTGAAGGGCTGGCCTCCACAGCTCAGGTACTTCTTTTTGGAAATCTTGAACATGTAATACGGGACGTTGTCAATAACTTCTCTCTGAGCGTGGCAGGCTTTGTTGGGCAGATGGAGGGACTCYAATGGCACTTTGAGGTGTGTGAAAAAGTCTTCAGTCGCTCTGATGGCCATGTAGTCTTTACCACACATCACTTTAAACTGGGCACCTGTCAGAAATTAACAGATTAAAGCTGTTGATTTGTCTGAACCCTAGACAGTAGGGTTACTGTGAAACAAGAGCTTTAAAAAGGTTATTTATAAGATTTTAAAAAGGTGACTCTTACAGTTTTAAAGTAATTCTCTATTAAAACTAATGAGATGCTGCAAACAGGAAAAAGAAAATAAACAGATTTCTGTGCTGGAAATAAAGAATTTAATGTTTGACCAGTTTAAACATCAGCTGATATTAAATGTGCTGAAAATACAAATGATAGTTTATTTTTTTAAATTGCTGCAAAAGAAAGGTAGGCAGTGATTTGATGTCCGTGTGTCCTGTTAGCAAAATATTCCAGTCACTTTGACAAGTTGGTTTTAGCCAAGAGTCATCAGATCTTCGCATAAAACTCAACTTGGTTTGTAAGAAAAATTATTTGAACATCTGGATGTCAACTCCATTCAAAATGGCCACCACAGATAAAAAAAAAGCAATCTTTCAATTGTCAAATTGTGCAGAAAAATCGTGATTTTAGCCACAAATGTTGAAAAACTCTAATAAATACAGGAAGATCATATGATTTTTACCAAATTAAGATCCAAGCACCAAATTGATGGACTTCCTGAACTGTTGCAATAATTTTCTGCACATAAATAATGTACTGAATGTAAAAAGAAAAAAAAAAGATTTAATAAAGTTTACTTTTAATAGCTCTAAAACGCAAATCCATGCTTAAATGCAAACTTGAGTCAAACTGATCATTAAGACAAAGAGAGAGAGGAAGATAAAGATATAAAGTTTTACTTTTGTCACACAGGTCTGAATAAAATCCGGGGGCACACTTGCAGCTCCTCTGGTCCTCAGACAGGACACATGTTGTGGGGTCGGTACAATGCTCCACACTGCAGATTCCTGCACAAAAACTAAATGTTGATTCAAAACACCAAAGATTAAAGCAACAATTAAATGACTAAAGCTCACCATCAACTCTGTTGCACATGAAGCCGAGGAAAAACACGAGGACCAGCTGGTTTTAAAAGATAAAAACCAACATTTTAACAACTTTTATTGTTTTTTTTTACATAACTTACATTAGTGTCTCCACTCACCTCGAAGCCTTTTCGGTTCATTTCAGTAAAAAAAATGGAAATATTTCAGACTGAATGTGAAGTCGACTGGGCCTCTCGCCTCCCCTCAGGTGCCTTTCTACACCTGCAGCTCTAATCAGAAACACCTGAGCTGTGATGACTCAGTCCCAAATTTATTTGGTGCCATTTCTGACATACTGAAATAAAATAATGAGAGATTTTTTTTTATTTTTAGACTCCAGACTTTATCTTAACTTGTTTGCAAAACATTAAAAAAATTTTAAATAATTCTGAATGACTTTTCTTTGTAAGCTGTTGCAAATTTTGAGTTGAAACATCCAGATATAAAAGTCCGGTGTTATTGTTAATCACTCCRTATTTATTTGTTTCTCTACAGAATAATAAAAATCACAACAGACAAGTTTCACCTGCTGAATTACTTATTTTTAAACCTAGTTGTAGTTTCACAAATTGTCCATTAGATGTCGCTATAATCAACTATTTACACTCAAAGAAATAGAACACACTTATCAAAAAAAAAATTGGAGTTTTTTTAATGTTCAGAAAATACAAAAATATAAACCAGAGCTCACACGTCTTTACAGTGATRAACATCTAAGAAAACTTTAAATCATCTTCATCTGCTGTTGTGTTGCCAAGAATATTACAGAGTATAAAAGCTGTTAGATCATTTTTCATGTTTTTTCTTGAGTTCAGGGAAATAAATGTCCTGAAGGGGAAGCCATATCGGCCACCATGTTGGTCTCTGAGCCAACTGGTCCCATCCTGAAGGCCTCAGACCCGATGGTCCTGCTCCTCAGACCATCTGCTTCAGATAAAACAGATCAGAGGCAAAAACTGGTTCTAAACACTGAATATTGACACCGGTTTGCAGTGGATTGTGCAAACTGGTAGTTTTCTGATGTAAAAAAAAAAATAATAATAATAATTTATTATTGTTTCTCTCTGGACTTTAATTTTCTGACCAGATGGAATTTATATTTTAAGTCAAAGCCCATTTTGGGCTATAAACAATAATAAATAGCTGTTATAAATAAATGGTCGGTTTAATTCTCATTTTTTTTAGTGCTTTGACAAAATATTTCATTTTTTAATTTAATTTATCTAGCATTTTCTGGAAAAAATGCAACATAACTGAGCACTGCATGATTTTGCTAAAATACACAGAGGAAAATGAGTTGTTAAAACAAAGTAAAATAAGTAAAACACAAGCTAAAAGCAACAAAATAGTAGCTAAACATAGCAAGACTGATGCTAAAATAGGATACCAGTGCCAGAAATGAACAAAATAATGCCAAAATTAGAAAAAAAGCAGCAAATCAAAGGTTTGAACTTAAAAACAGCAAAACAGTAGTTGAAAGGAGTAAAATGTTAGCTACGATTGAAAGAATAGTAGCTAAAGGCAGATAATTGGTAGCTAACAGTATGATTCCTGAAAGTTACAAAACAGTACCTAAAAGTAGCAGTAGCCAAAAGCTAAAAATGGCTGAGTAGCTAAGATGTTTTTTGAAGAAACTGGTATTTCAAAAATAATTTTAGGGAAATAATGTGTAAATAAAGTCAAATATTTAAAAAATATATATTTAAAAAATAATAAAGAGTTTTGATTTGATTTTCAGCATGAACGACACAAAACTAACCACTGAGGAAACATTATTTATTCACACATCAGTAGAGAGGACAGTGGTTACAGCATCTTCTCTGCAGCTTCCAGGCAGCAGGTCCAGTCTGGAGGTGAGTGATGCGGTGCCACCCTGGTGTTGTGAAATAGCCGGCTTCTAGGAGGTGTGTGTCATCGGCCTGATTCACAACACCAGCTGCAGCACACACACCTGACAGGCCGGCGTGTCCGCTGCAAAATCCTCACAGCAGCTTCAGCAGGCCCTAGTTTTTATATCTCATCTGTGCCGTCTGCAAAAACTGTCATTTTCAAACAGTCCAAACCCACAACATGATGAACTCTGGTTTAAAGGAACAAAAACAGGTAATAACCCAATTAAATATGGGTAAAATGACTGTACAAAAAGTTTTAACCACTGATTTCACCCTTTTTAATGTAAGCTGAGATTTGAAGCCCGCTCAGTGTTTCACGGCCCACATTGGAGTCCTGATCCAAACTTTGGGAACCTTTGAATATTAGAAAAGATGCTTCAGCTGTGTGCTCRACCTAAAAACGTCTGCAGCCAAAACAGGACAACAAAACACCATCTGTGTCTTCTCAGGCCAGACTGAGGGACAAAGTCAGGGCCAAAGACATAAAACAGAAAACGTCGCCAAAACTGAGTCTTCAGTTTTGATTTATTTGTAGATGTTTGACTGGAGTTATAACTGGTTTATAAACATCCTCAATAATTATGGACAAATTAGCACAGATTCTCTTAATTAGATCATCTCAATATTTGGTCTTTACAACCCAGATTAGGGTCCCAATCCCAATTTTGGGAACCAGAATCAGAGCTGGCTTCTTTCAAATAGCAAACAAGCCCTCAGGCTCGTAGCTGAGCTGAAACCAACCATCTGCCACAGAACCTGCAGCCTGCGGCCACTGGAGGACTGCATGGAGGACGTTCCTTCAGTTTCACCAGGAAACTCACAAATCCGGTTGACTTTGTCCGGCACATACTTGATTCTTCAGCTCTAAACCTTCTGAACACAAAGAGAAATGTCCTGACTGAAACATTAAAGGCACTCATTGAAACGTTATGAAGACAGCTCCAAATAAAACAAAACAAACAAAAACTACCAGGTGTTTGATTTTCAACAGAAACAGACGAAGTGACTAAAAAAAGGTTAAGAATGGTGGATGACCATGAAAGATCCATTTGGGGTGAAGAAGTATGACAGTTTTTATGTATCGGTTTAAATGAAGCAAATAAAAGTACTTTGTTTACACTGTGTGCATACCTGCATTTTAGAATATTATTTCAATAAATCTAGAAAAACCACCGGAGAAAACTCTTCAAACTGCATCAGTTAAGATGGCTCAAGATATATTTTATTTAATTTGTAGTTTGCAATGAGTACTAGTAATGTCAGGTCATATATACTCTTATTGTGAAAGGTACACCTTTCAAAGGAAATGGGTAAAATTTAAGAGTATGGGGACAAAAACGATAAGTTTTTTAATGATGGTGCGCAGAAACTAAAGATTTTATCTTATTTAAAGTTTAAAACTTTAAAACAAACGATTGCTGGAATATTTTGGCAGAATTTAACTACTTAATGTAAGTTTATCAATATCTGCAGTAAAATAAAGTAAAAAAAATATAAATTAAAAGTCAAATGGGATTTAACGTTTCAACGTAAAAAGGACAACTGAAAATATTGGTTTTTTATTCCAAAAATTTAAAAGATACAAACATGAAACAGAAATAAAAATAAAAAACAAACAAACAGATGAGAAGAACTCAGATGGATGAAAAACAAAACATTTGTAAAGATCGAGCTGAGGGCAGGAGCCTAAATCAAACTAAAAAACACAAAAGGGTTTGTGAATGACAGTCGTCAAAATCCAAGGATCTGCAGCGGGGTAGGGGTGTGTTTTGGTGTGTATGTGAGGTGTGTTTTGGGGTGTGTGGTCAGTTCATCAGCAGCTCCATTTGCACCAGTCTTGCGTTTGTGTCTCCGGCCATGTTGTAAGGAATCATGCCGGCGAAGGTGATCAGGGCTCTGGCCTGGCTGCGCAGTTGCTGTTTGAGGGGAAATTCAGGACAAAAGTTTATTTTTACATCATTTTATCATCACCGCTTCAAAAAGCTGAAGTATTATTTAGAAAACAGAAAATTACGCCTCTAAGAAATGAACTTTGAGTGCTTTAAACACAGGTTTTTGGCTCAGTAATTGAGCCGTTTCTTTTTCCTCGGCTCTAAAACCCACCGCGCCTCTGTCCTCTGTGGATCTTTGCGACCGTCCCGGCGTGCCCGCCGGTGCTCCCTTCAAACGTTTATACTGCGTGAAGAGGATGTTCATGGTGGCCAACAGAACCTCAGACAAGTTGTGACGCACCTGGACACAGAAACATACATTTGTTAAAAACCAACCTTTTGTGTTTAAAAAATAAATAAATAAAAACTTGATGGCACCTCGTCACTGAAGTTCCTAAAAGCTGCGACTCTCTCCTCCACGCTGTCCTGACTGAGAGGAAGCAGCTTTAAACGCTCCATCACCTGCAAACGAAGAAAAATAGAATTAATCGTAAATCATTTTTCCATTAAATTCTCTTAACACCAGGACAAAAATTTATTCAAGATGGCCGCCACCGCTAATAGACTTTAGCTAACACAAACATTGCTACAACTCAATCAGTTTCATAGATATGGATCTAAAATTTGAGAGTCATGACATCATTTATGTTTGCAGCTCTGACTCGTATCGTTTCACATGATGAGGTGAKCTTAAAACTCACGTCGCAGGCGCGGTCCACGTGACCCGCGTGGTACTCGTCGAAGAATGTCATCAGGTCTAAAAGCAGGTARAAGGTGCTGTTAACGGTCTTCTCCGCTGCCACTCCCTGAGAGCGGTACCTGCAGTGGAAAACACAAAGRGTGAGTCTCAGCACATCTGTTTGGACCTGAGTTTGTTYGTTTCCTGTGTTTTTGACCTCTCAGCCGTCGCCGTCGCCATGTTCTTCAGCCTCTCTTTGTTGGACTGCGGCGCGCTGACCTGAGCGATGACCGGACTCAGCAGCCTGTTCATCAGCTCCAGCACCTTATCGGGGTTCTGTGCAGCACAGGGAAAGGAGAGAGGCAGCGGGAGAATTCAGCAGCTTTTTGAAGGTTTTGCTGGACGAGCGAGCTGCACTCACCTTGGCCAGCTCGTAGAGTCTGACCGCCTCCTCAAACAAGCCTTTGTTCTCCGCCTCCAGAGCCACTTTGCTGATGATCGCTCTGGTGTCGCCGGCAAACTTATCTATGACGCCCGGCTAGAAAGAAGATCAGAACAAACCTAAGGCTTAGATATACTTTTTTATTTTAAGGATATCTGCGAACAGCAGGAACAAGAAGATTCATGAGATATCAAAGTCAYATCATATGAAAAAGGGATTTTTTTAAAATAAAAATGAGTAATTTACCACAATCCTTCCTGAAGTCTGAATGTRCTACAAAGTTAAGCAACACTTTTTATTTTACTGTTTAAACAGTGAAGTCTTCAATCAGAGGAGTGTGTAGGCAGACGTTCAGAGACCTGCTGTGGGTGGGATGAAACGTTCGCTGATGTAAATGTAAAGGGACAAAAACAGCCTCAAACATCACGCCGGGCCGAGTGCTGCCGGCACAGCAAGAAAYGACGGACGCACGGCTAACAAAGGCGCTAACGTGTCGTGTTCTAATGTGACGCACCCGAGTGGAGACGTGTTGGAGCGACTGAAACTGGCAGAAAAGAAAAACTCTTACCTTCCTACTTCCATCCTTCTCCAGTCTTCCTAACAGCATGTCAAACTGCAGGAAAGACAGTAAAACACATCAAAAACATCCAAAGTTCACTAAAATATCAGACAAATGCATGCATTCGTGCTGTAAACTACATTCAAATATTAATCATTTAGTACGTCTGGCTCATGTTTAGATGATTCAACTCTGCACAGAAACCTGATAAACGCAGCAGAATGCTCACTCACCTCTCGACTCTCAATAACCAGCTCGCTGACGCACCTCATGAACATGTTTTCTCCCTGGCTGTCTTTCTCACTGCTGCAGAACGAGGCGACATTTATCAGAATCATCAGTTAAAACAAGCGTCTGATGAAAGGGGCGTCGCCCTGAGACTGTAGGACGAGTTACCGCAGGAAGTAGAAGTACTGCAGAGCCTCTCTTGGGTCCGTGGACTCAAACTTGCGGGTGTACAGCATGAGCAGGCGGATGAAGTTGAGGCGCCGCACCATCGGGGGGTCGCCGGGCTCCTGACTCACTGCGGAGATCGGGGTGGAAAAGTTTGAGTCGTCTGACCGGAGAGCACAGATCTGCTTCTAAAAACGAAAAACAGCCGACGGCACTCACGCAGCTGAGCGCTCTGACCGGACGACTTCAGCAGCAGCTGCAGCTCGTACAGCACCAAGGCCACGTGCACAGCGTGGCTGCGGAGCCTCTCCACACGGAACAGGAACGCCACGGCTGCCTCGAACTGAGCCGTCAGGAACAACACCTGGAAGTACAGGAAGGGATGCTGGATCGCTGAGAAGTGGGACTCACCTGTCGGACGAGAAGTTGGGAGAAAACGGGCATTAGAGAAGAAAAAAAAGGAGTCAAAGAGACGCYGTTTTAATGGACTTATTGACACCTGCAGCTTCGTTTGCAAAGTTGAACACTACAGCTCCACTCAGGGTAATAATACACTCTTACTCTTACTTAGGTCTAAAATATAAAATAATAAGAATAAAAGGTTTGGATACAAMTTAATTATCAATAAAGCGCACAATATAGGAAAAACTGCAATAAAAACTATTAAAAATCAACTGCTTGGGTCAAAAAGATAAATAAATGTTGATCTAAAGAGGCAGATATTAAAAAAAGATGATTCTGTTGAAGCTTTTGACCCAGTTCACCCAAACTCTGTACACATCTTATCAACGTTTTCCAGAAGAAATTAAAATATATATATATTTTGTCGGGCACAGGTACTTAGTCATCAAGTTTACTTTTTAATTATAATTCTTAATCCTCTTGTTGGTTAGAAGTTTGACAGGGTGGACCATGTCAGCCATTTTACAGCCTTATCTCAGACTTGCAGCATTTTAGTTCAAAAAGCACGAGAGCACATGGAGGCAGGATGGAGAGAGGGAGAGAGGGAGTGATGAGGAGAAGAAAAAGGATGAAGGAGGCAATAGAAAAGTGTGTGTGTGGGAGGGGGGCTGCAGCTGAGTATGCAAACAAGAAATGACAAAGAACAAATATATATGCAAGAGGAGAGCTTTAAGGAGGACAAAAATCAGTGGGAGGAAAGAAGTATGATGAGAAAGAGGGATGAGAGATAAAAGGAGAGGACAAACGAGTGGCAGAGACACAGAGCAGATGAGGCTGCTGAGCGCCGGCAGAGTGTGTAAAGAAATTAAGATAGGTTTTCTGGGCTTTGTGTCCTGCTGCGAAGCAAAATGGAGGACAACAAGGAACACTGCAGCAAACAACGGAGGGAGGCGAGCAGCACGCAGTGAGGCTCTGGGCTCCACTTCCCACAGAGCAGYGAGAGCGGGAGAGGCCGCGTCAGGAAGGTCTTATCTAAACCAGGCAGCGGTGGCCCACAGAAAGAGCAACACTCGGGAGAAAACTCTGAATTATTTCGGTCTCCAGGAGGGGAAGGTCACATGCTCCTGCTTTACAAATTCTTCTCTGTCTGACTGAGCAATGTTTGGGTTTCACTTTTACTGGTTTTTATAATTCAGAAATAAAAAAATACAATAAATCAGATTCTTTAGTGGTTTTTGTGACGAGCATCTTCATCTCCAACATTAACATTGTTGAGGAGATACCAGGTCCGTGCCTTTATTTATTTTCAGCTTAACATTTCTTGCTTTCGGAAAATCAAGGTCACTGCAATTCTTGGAGAGATCAGGGGCGCAGCGTGATGCAGCCAGGGACAGTCGGAGAGTTTGACCTAGTTTGTTTCGAGCCTGCAGAGTCCTTACAGGGGCCAATTCTCCTCATCCATTCTCAGTTTCCACGACTTTAAAACGGCAGGAAATTACAAATATTGTGAGGAATAAATCCAATTTGGACCTCTACAGGATTCTGCAGCATCTCCAAGAAAGAAACGACACCCGGATGGTAAAAGATGAGCAACTGTTGCAGCAGTTTACAGGGTTCCTGCCTTTTATGCAAAACTACAACACAAAAAGATTTGAAGATCAGCTCTACTGTTCATCCCATGAATGCATGTTCCTTACAAATGTGGCACCATTAAAAAAAGGGAAATTAACAGGATTTTTATCAGTATATGATTTATTGCCAATATCACATTTTAAGGTTGGACGGCCTTATAAATGTTGTATTCAATATTTGTAACGTATTAGCTGTGATTAGCAATGGTAAGGCAAAAGATGCTAACTGACGGTTCAAAGTCTTGTCCACGTGCAACGTTTGGTTTCCAGAAGGTCTTACAGAATGGAAAAAATATATATTATTCGAGACATGATTTGGAAAACATTTCCAGGTTTTATCTTCCATTTCTTATGTGGCCAAGTTGTAGCATAGTTAGCATAGACAGTTAGCTGTGTCAAAATGCCTCCTGTTAAGATAAAATTCAGATTTTTGTCTTGGTGTTAAATTATTCATTCAGTATTTATGTTCAGACACTTTATAATCAATATCTCATCACAAAAAAAAGAATTAAGAGTTTTTTTAAAAAAAAGTTCTTTTTTTCCTCTCAACATTTGTTTAAAACAACTCAAATATACAAAGAACTCATCATCAATTATTATCTGCCATTGTCAGTTTAAGTTAAACATTTCCCTTCATTTAATTTGTATTAGATAATATTTTGTGCTAAGATAAAAAAAACAAGAGAAAAATATGCAAATATATCATCTTAAATAATTTGTGAAAAATATAGTGGATCCTACAGATCAATAGAAAATAGAAAGAATTGCACAGAGTGGTGTTTGAGGTTTTATTATACCTGTGGTAATAAAGAAATAACGTACCGTAGTCTTCCAGCAGCTGCTTCTGTAGCTGAGGCAGAGTGAGTCTGTCCTGAGGAGAGCTGCTGCTGTCGTCATCAAAACACACCTGGTTCAACTGCAGAAGACAACAATTAAATAAATAAATAAAAAAGAAGGGCTGCCGACAGGGCTACTGTTGGGAGGAAAATAAGGACTCAAATAAAAATCTGTACCTTAAGCCAGAGGTAGTCTTCGGTTTTATCCGCCACCTCTCCGTGATTATCGTTGACGTCGCACTTCCCGATCAGACAGTAAACGGCTCTTTTGTAGGGATCGGCGCAGTTCCTCAGCGCTCGGCGGTAGTGAAGGCGAAGTTTGTTCTCCGAAGTCGGGGAAAGCCTACGGGAACGAGAAGAGACGTTTTTAACCCTCGTGGTTAAAAACAGACAAACGAACAAAAAAACAACAAAAAAAAAAAAAAAAAAGAAGAACCTGAGTGGTCCTCACCGTTTTTCAGGGCTGTTCATGTACTCCTGAAACCAGGTCTTAAAGTCTCCCAGCTGGTGGTGCACCCGGTTCACCACCTGCATGGCTGCGTTCAGGTCTCCACAACGCAGGCAGTAGTAGATTACAGCCCACACCGGGTGGCCTTTTATCTCACCATCCTGTACACGTTTAGTAGAAAACATTAAAAATATATATTCTGTGCTACAATATCTGTAACAAAATGTCCAAACTGCTACTCATTATTCACTCGGTTTAGTTCATTTTAATACATGTAATGAGAATATGTTAAAAAAAACACACACACACAAACTTTAATCATTTAAAAAAGCCTCCAGAGATGGTTTAGTTTCTTGATCCAAGCAATTAATAAGGCGAAGTCTAAATTTCAAATACTGATTTAATCGTGATCTAATCGTTCTGATGAACTAATTAGGTCTCAGGTCCGGGCTGTAAATATTAATTTATTTTATCGGTGTGGATCAGGGAACTTAAAAAAGCAAGCTTGTATTTAAACAGACTTTTTGCTGGTTATTTATTTATATTTTTCTTTATTATATTTTCTTTATTTAACCAAGAACGTCTTTTTTAAGGAAGACCTGGCCAAGATAGGCCCAAAAATTGGTTGAATGCAAAGCCAAATATTTAAATTAAGGGTTCCCAAATGAAGGACCAGAGTCTGGATCCAGATCAATTGTATACTTGAACACGCTTTCCTGTGTTTATGAGAGCACATTTTAGAAGGCCCATTTTTTCTAAAATCTACAATTATTTGTTTTAAACTGTGCAGCTTTTTAAAAACGTCCATAAATTAATTTTAGGTGGCATTGGTTTTTTAAATATTTACAGTAATTCTCATGCCTGGCTCCTGGTTTCTCACTGGTTTAAAGTATGGTGTGTGAAGAAAACTAGTATGGCTGTCACAAATTATTTTAAATAATATATATATTTCTTTAGTGAATTTTAATTGAAGTCCTGTGATTTAAACTGTGAATGCGTGTCACCTACCTGCATGCCAGGTAGAGGGCCCGGCAGCTTGATGTTGAGGAAGCTGTGGACCAGTTGGTACGTTCCAGGCACACCTCCGAGCTGGGCCTGATGAAGGTTCCCAAAGACCGTTCCCATTGTGTGATTTTTATATCTGCAAGAACAGAGCTGCATTTTAGACTGATGAATACTCATCACCTGCATCTAACATAAAACATAAAAAATAAATTGAAATGAATCAAAATGAGGTCGGTTACCTGCTCTCCAGGAAGGTGAGCGCCTGACGCACGAAGGCCATCTGCATTTCAACAGAAGTGCGACTCTTCAGGGTGTCTTTGGCCGGAACCAGCAACACGTCCGTCATCTGTTTCACCATCAGCCACAACTCMGACACGTTCTGGAGGACGGAGAGCAGGCAACTCGTGAGGTAATTTTCATGTGCGGAAAAGTTTTTAATTTTTGTTCATCTGAATATTTCAAAAACTATAAACACTGTGCAGGTTTATTTGTGCAAATGTGTCTTTTTTTTCCAGGCATTTACTGTAATAGCATGGTTTTTATTGAAGTATAATTTGTGTTCTTACCTTGTCATCAAAGCTTTCAGCAACTGAAGCTAATAAATCCCCCAGATTAGGCCGAATGTGTCCATTAACGATCTTCTCGTTGAAAATATAAATCTGAAGAAAAAAAATTAATGTTTCGTTTTTAAGATTTATTTTAGGAGGATTTTGTCCTTCAAAGGCTACGACCACCGAGTGAAATGTTTGGCAATAAAAAACAGCARAAACAGAATCAAAACGTTAAAGAGGTCGTCGAAGAGGATAACAAAGATGAGACAGATGACACCGCACGCGATGTGGCGACACATTGTCTGCAGTTAAAGCTCTGCGTCACTCGGCAGATCCGAAATGTTCACAGAGGCAAAAAACAGAAGGTCAGACAGGATGATGAGGCCAAAACGGATCAATATCTTTGATCTGCTGCTTCCTGGCCTGGTTTCAACCAAATGACCGGGCCAGCGGCATCAAATAGTCAACTTGCTTTCAAGTTAAACCAATTTAAACAAAGTCGACTTGACTGACGCACTTTGTTTAGAATAATCATGATTCCACAAWGGTATTTTGGAAGTTAACGAGAAATTTACTCCAATCAATAAAAGCTACTGTATCAGTTAAATAAGCTACTAGTTTTACTGTTGGATTTCAATATTTATTATTAGCTAAAATGTAAACATTATGTGCTAATAAGCAGCACAGTTTTGATAATCCACTAATAGTGAAGCTAACATTTCAGTCTTTTTGCTAACTTCAGAAACACAGACTAACTGGCTTTCGCTACATTTGTTTCTGCTAACTTTACGTCCGCTGCCTCATGTGTTATGCACCTTGTGTGATCATGTAGTATCTTTAGCATTTCAAGCTAATCCACTAACAGCTAACAGTGCAGCTAACGATTTGTTTAGCGTATTAGTGTTTTGGCTACCTTTGAAAACTCTTAGCGGACCAGTTAGTGTCCACTTCATTTGGTTCAGCTAATGCAGCGCTGCACATCTGCGTCAAGCGCCTTGTGAGYGCATGTAGCATCTTTAACATTTCACGCTAATCCACTAACGGCTAACAGAACCGCTAACTTTTTGTTTAAAGGGTTAGCGTTTTGGTTTTTTTTGGAAGCCATTAGGAGACCAATTAGCTCCTGATAAATCTTGTTCTTCAAATGAAAACAAAAACATCTAACCCCTCACACATGTAGCGCCGCACGTGTTTGTCA
Organism: Austrofundulus limnaeus; assembly: GCF_001266775.1. Taxonomy (NCBI): domain Eukaryota; kingdom Metazoa; phylum Chordata; class Actinopteri; order Cyprinodontiformes; family Rivulidae; genus Austrofundulus; species Austrofundulus limnaeus. The sequence goes on along the minus strand of NW_013952409.1, from coordinate 4,265,037 downwards.
TACGCCTTTGTGTGTGGAGTCACATTTTAGCATTTTATGCTAACAGCTAATAGTGAAGCTAACTTTTCTTTTGCCTTTGGAAAAAACATTAGCAGACCAATTAGCATCCACTAAATTTGGTTCTGCTAAYTTTAAGCCTGCTAACAAAAACAAAAGCATCTATTCCCTCACACACACACATCGCAACAAGCTTGTGTCGTGCATTTTGTGTGTAGCATATTTATCATTTTACATGTGCACCTAAATTAGTATTTCAGTTAGTTTTTAACTAATATTCAGATGTTTCTGTGGATACCACRCACTTCTATGCTTAAACGACAGGTCTTGAGTTAGTGATTTTCAGTTAGCATTAGCTTCTTCTGATTCTCAACTTTTTAGTGGTTTAGCATTTGCAAAGCTAAATTAATTGTTAGCGCTAAGTAGAAAAATATTCATAAAACACAACAACTCTAAGATAAAGAGTAAAATTGTTTTGCAAGAGAAACCTAACCTAGAGAAAGCTAGTTTTATGCCCTGATTTGAAATTTTTATGTGCATGAAAACAATCAGCCTGATGCTGACTCACCTGTCGACCATAAGCCACCTCCACACTGTCCAAAGCGCTCCTTCCTGGAGCTGTCACTTCACTCACAAAGCTTGGCTGTAACACACCAAGAGCCCACAGAAAAAGAAAAAAAACAACCTTTAAAGCAYCACAAACAGCAGACACGTCAATCATCTGAGGCCAATAAATCAGTCTGACAAGTCCTCTATTCATGCTCTAGATTTTTGTCATTTAAGAATCCTTCCAGTCCAGATAGYCGGTCAAACAGTCCAGAGGGTTTATATGCGCTTTACCCAATGAATGCTGGGATATGCTCAGGATGACACACAAACAAAGACCTATTTTACATAAAATGATGTTAAAAATAGCATCARTGATTCTTAGATCAGACCGCTATTTTTGGTCTAAGAGTACGCGCTGTCAAGAAGTCAGCTAAGAGGATTGAAATTAGATTTTAAGATGACATAATTAGTCCAAGAAAAGTTAAAATATAACACAAAATAGATGCTTTTCTTCAGTGAGTGAATTAATCATTTGTAAACAGTTTAGTCGTTAAAATGAGATCATGATTAAACTTTTAGAGACATCCAAGCAGTGTAATATATGGTTTTGTAATTTTTTTTGTCCCGTTGTGATAAATCTCTCATTGATTTGATTTATTTATTTAACAGGAAAAGATTATTAAAAATCAAGCCTGACTCAGCATAATTGCTGTTTTACAGCAGGTTCCTGTTCTGCATCACATAAAACACTCAGAATTACAGCATCACAATCACATCATTATTATTACACCATAGACACAAAGACAAACAAGCATACCACATCTTGGCTGAAGTCCAGAGCATCTTCTCCGGCTCCGATTAGAGTGTGAAGAACTCTCTGCTTCACCTGCTCCCACTGAACCAGCATGGACTCACGGTGGTACTCCTCAGCCAGCAGGAACGTCTGAGCATGTGAAAGCAGGGGGGACAGGGCAACCTTTTACACACATCTATTACAGCGGAAAGGGTCAGACCCTCACTGTGAGGTGCTGAAACTCAGCTGGGTCGACGGTTCAACCTCTGACCTCCACGGATCGTGGATCTCAGGCTCATCCATCATTTATCTCCTGTTTGCAGGCTTTTTACTTCATTTGAATAATTTACACCAACTCTAATCATCTATATAACGTCTACGTTGAAGCAGAAGTGCATGGATATTTTAGAGACACAAATCAGATTTAGCACCAGAACTATCAAGACCTGGTTTAGTCTATTTTAACTGTCCACAGAGACTCAAAAGTGAGATAATTGGAGCACGAGATAATTGAATCTCCAGCTCGGGGAGACGTAGATCTAGACTGCAGACATTATTTTACTGCATTAACCCGATGCCTGGAAATCCACATTTTAAACAAATCAGAGTTTCCGACAAAAATTCCAGAGATAAATAAGAGAAAATCAGAAAAAGGCATTTTTTACATGAAGATGACCATAGGTTATATTACATTTAAAATTGAAAAAAACAGAGGAAGTCTCATAAAATSTGCTTAAACTGAAATTATATTTATAAAATCGTAGGTGGATATACAAAAAAAAAGAAAAGAAAATCTGCAAAATCATCCAGCATCAGCATTCTCTCCTTAACTCCTGAGTGCGTTTTGTTTCCACCCTTGCGCGCACGTCCTGCTTCCTCTCTCGGGGAGCAGAAAGATAATGGGATTGGCAGCTAATTAAACTCGGGGCCTATTAGCTCTGCACATCAGGGAGGCTGTTTCAAAATCATTCCCCCAAAGGTTCACACCAGAAGGACTTCCAGATCACAGCCAGCACAGATTCCTAAAATTTAGCTTGTTAGGTGTTGAAGTGCTAATCTTTATAAGCACTACGGAGTCGAAAACTCGTGACTTTAGGAAAAGTAAAACGAGGATGCAGAGAATCCCTCGACTGTTAAGACTAATTACTCCATTCTGATCTTGTTTTTGTCCTGGAGATCAGGAATCAGAGAACACGGTCTTTGTTTTTTGTATTTTGTGAAAAGAGAAGTAATCAGACTTGGCAGATACTGACCCGGCGGCGAGACTCTTCGATGGCTGACAGGAGGGCGTTGTCCCTCTCGTTCTTCAAGAAGCCCTGTGAACGAGACGGAAGCGAACAGAAGATGAGACGAGCAGATGAAAACCAGATGTTCAGATTATTTTAGACAAAATAAAACAGAGTTCCTGTGAGACGATCATCAACTCATCTGGAGATAAAAAAAAAAACTCAATTGGTTTTTCCCTTTCTATGTCGCTAAAGTTTAGTTTCTATTTAATATACAGAATTAGATGCAAACGGTGCTTTTAGCAGACAGTTTATGAGACAGCAATAAGCAGAGGAGCCATTTTGTGTCAACTTAAAATGGCTATTAGAGCATAAAGCCCCACCTTTGTTCTCTTTCTGTGATAAAGCTATTTCTTTTTTAAAATCACCTTGTGAAAGTTTAGAATTTATACGTTCTCCTTGAGCAAAATTATCACTAATCTGTAGATTTGTAACAAATGAATAGAAATACTATTTCAAAAATTTCAATGAAGGTACAAAATTAGAAAAACATGAAACTAAATTTTAGATAAAGAAGCCATTGAGTAGGTCTGACTTACTTTCTGTAACTAAAACATAAAAAAACAGTAAATGTTTCAAGAAATAAATACTAATGCCATCTTAAACAGCTTCTTTTTAACATTAAAACTTTTTACAGTGAAAATGATGAAACCTACAAATTCCCACGGCGACTATCAATTATCAAAGCTGCAGCTGTCTTGTTTTGTTTCCATTAAATAATTGATTGAACAACCCTTTTTTTTATAAATACATGAGCACTTCACTGTGAAAACCCTGTAACAAGAAAAAAAACTTAATTTAACACTTACAATGATTTTTTTACATGTAGGTCAGCAACCCTGCTCAAATTTAAATGGCCATAATTATCATTTTTAAGTGTTTTTTTAAATATTTAAAATTACAAACCATTTGTCACCATCATTCTTTGCTCTTATAGGATCGATAAGTTAAAGCACCAGGTGAGACACTTTGACTTTCCCAAAGCCCTCCAGGGATTTCGCAGCTCTGCTGGGGGAGGCGTTGCTCTCGTCTATCCTCGTTTTTAATCTCCTCTCCCATGAGCCTCTGCTGCTGCGCCCACTTTACTCCCATTTTTATCTCACAGCTTTTCGACTTCACCTTTTTTCTCTCTCTCTAATCCTCCCAAACACTCCCATTTGCTTCAGCTGATAAACTGAAAGCAAACGGAAGCACAAAATTTAACATTTACAGTAACTGTCTGAAAYTGTCCAAATTAAAGCACCAAAAACTACGATTCATCGGTTTTAGAAAGTGTGAAACAAGTACCTTCAATATGTTACTAAAGACGCCCTTACCAGACAAAAACCTAAAATAATAATAATAAAAGATAAAGTAATCAATTACGCCTACACATGCTGATGCACCCTGGGGTTTTCCAGAGAAAGCCATCTGTTGTTGTGAAACAGTTACTACAGTAGCAGACTGAACAGAATATAAACGTACGCAACAAATCGTCACTTTTTGTCTTTAGTGCATCTACAAACAATTAGAATACTTTTTTCCTGAAAGTTTATTGAATCTTTTTCCTTAAATAAAACATAAAAAATAAATGTATAAAAAATGTTAAGTGAGTAGGTGATGTTATTGCGATCAGGCCAGGATTAATGCTGTTCTCAGTCCACCGTACCGTGAGGAAGGCATCAGATTTCCCCAAATTTATTAAGATTTTTTGTCGTGTTTGATAAATGTTGCCGGCTTCCTGTCACTGTTTATATA
>NW_013952409.1:4249737-4260499 GCF_001266775.1 Austrofundulus limnaeus | reverse complement strand
TATATATATATATCCACGATAACCAGAAAGTAGCTGAATAGGAAAATAAAAAGGAAAACAAAAAGACAATCACACTCGTCTTATTAGTGGATGTTGCTGCAGATTGGAGAATGTGTCTAAAAGCAGCAACTGAAAGCTGCTCTTGTCAAAACCATCTTCGCCATCGGTGGCCAACACCGCTGGGAAGTTGCCTCAGCGTTTTCTGCTCTAGGAGAAAATTCAGGACTTTCCACTGCTGTCATTTTGAAGCCAGTTGCCAGCTGCATTTGCACTGCCAACAACTGCTTATACAACATTTTCTGTGCCAAATGTAAAACGACAACTTCGCCAACAGCTGCGGCCAAAAAATTCCCCCATTTGTCTGCGATGCAAAAAGCTTTCCCTTTCAAACTGAATGCTTGTCTTTTTTTTTATAAAACAATCATTCATAAAAACACCTGCTACCAGATATGACTAAGGAAAGGATTACAGTTTTTACTAGAAGGAGATAAAAGAATAACCTAGAAGCTAACTAGTTTAACCTCCTTCAATCAAGAACTGTGCGTCAGTCTGAGGGTGATTTAATTAGCACTAAACAGCTGACGATCCAGGCATGTTTTTCAGTCTGAGACACTCTGTACCAGCATTTTTCACAGACTGAATGCTGCCAGTGCCTCATTTCCTCTACCCTCTCATTGTCAAGCAGAGGAAACAGAAAAAACGGGGCGACGTTTCAGCAAACACGCTCACTGCGCCTCACGATGGATTCAGCGTTAAAGAGTAGATTGTATATTGTATAAGATGTATTGCCCCACCCCTGTATTGTGTATCCTGAGAGATCTGCAACCCATTGTGAACACCCACAGCCTGCTGGCCAGACAGTCCAGAAGCTTCTACAGAAACAGAAATACATCCAGGAAAATTCAACAAGATCAAGAACTCAAATAAATACTCTGTTACTTCATACAAAAAAAAACAAACGAGCTAAAATAGGAGGATGAGTGCAAGCTGAAATTAAAACACAGCTCACAAAATCTATCCCAATCAACAAAAAATAACTATATTTTAGAATATCAAATAGAAAATGCTTCAGCTTTTATAGTCCGTGTGAATATTGAGACCGGCCCTTTATTCAGTAGCTGTAGTAAAGATAATAAAACTACGCCTTTATCAAAATACAGGATATTTGCAAGTTATTTGACTTTCTTTTGCCCTAATGATACCTGATCTCCAAAAGTCCAAGAGAAAGTCAAAAATCAGAGTTAATGGGAGGAGATCAGCTGCGCTGCAAGTCATTGTGAAAGTAAAAATAAAAATCTGTCATGACAAAAAGAGCTGACCACAGCCCAAGTGAGTGTGCATGAGAAACCCCACCCTTCAATTTTTCACTTTGAGCTCAGCAAAAACCACAAAAAACTTCAAAACGTACATTTAACCTAAATAAGATGATGACATTTAACTCCTGCGATCAATAATTCATTTAATCACCTCGTCATCTTTGCATTTCTGCACACAAACAATCAAGCAATAAGAGACAGAAAGGTGACAGAAAAAGTGTAAGTGTGTGAGGGCGTTTCCATGTATGTGAGTGATACTCACTCATGCTGAGCGGCTTCACGCCAGAGTGGCAGACAGACAGATGAGGAGAGGTGCGACACATAAAAAATATATTTATACACAACATATAAATATAGTTTTTAGTCTCTCTGTCGGCGTCACGGTACGTCGGCTTCGACGGCCCAGAGGACCTGCAGCGTCCCGCCGCCCCTCCAGCCAGCTGTGCACAGAACGCCATGTTGGGCGTGTTCCCTGCGCCCTATGGAGCCGGCATGGAGGTCCGCTCGCAGCCCTCCAGAAGCGGGCCGGTGACTCTCGTGTCAGCCGGAGAACGGGAGTGAAAGTGCCACATCAAGACTAACTGGAGGTGGTTTTATTGTCGGAGGGCTGTACCAACTGAGCGTACAGCCGTGGGGGGGAGAATCCACGAGAAGCAGCTATACGTTCATATAGAATAAACGCTGGTGGCCACGGTCATTACATCCTGCTCCCCCCTCCCCGTCCTCAGACATCTTTCCATCCTCTCTCTCACTCCATCCCTGACAGCCCTCTGGCTCCTTCCTCCCTTAGTCTCACTCTTTTTCTTCCTTTTTTTTTTAATCCATCTCTGTATCCTTCCTCCCGCCCCCCCTCCCTCAGCTCAATGCAATTATAGTAATGGATTTTTCCCCCCTCGGTTGATGGCTTCCGACATCCTGTCTTGAAATGAGGCTAATCATGCTCTTAAGGGTCATGTTTAGTTAATGAAGGGTTTGGGATGCATATTGGGGGCGGGCGGGGGGCGGGGGGGGCTGTGCCCAAACAAAGGATGATTATCGCACACATGTACGAACAGACACTTCAAGTTTTGTGCATGAGCCACAATGTCGTTTACAATCAGCTAATAGGTGTACTTTCTGTGCAGGCCAGCACCCACGTGCAGAAAAATCTACGCTCTGCACACACACTCATTCATAAGCACGTGAAGCCACAGAGCGTGAGGCTGCGACTGGTAGTAACCAGCACAGACATGCAAACACGCCACAGAAMACACACACTCACACACTTATCCTGTGAAGCAATGTCAGAAGCGTTCATTTATCTGAGCAGATGCTTGGGGCTTAGCCAACTGCATCCACCAAACGCATGCCATTATGGCTGAAAAGATGTGTGTAAGTAACGGGCTGAGAGGGCAGGAGAATAGAAGGAGGGAGAGTCAGGATGTAAATGGAGGAGGATGAGGGGGAAAAAATAATAAAGCAGTGAGAAAAGAATGATATTGTGAAAGAATAAGAACAGGAGTTGAGTTATGATGCGGATAGAAATAATAAAGAGAGACAAACAAAAGATTAGAGGAGTAAAAAGGGAAGATAAGGGCACAAAGGCAGAAAAAACGCTGCAGCTAGTCGCCATTTTTCTGCCGGTATGATTCTCTCCAGTTGTCAGTTCGTCTCATGTGATCTCCTACTGTGTTTTTTTTCTTTCTTTTCTCTTTTGCATGAAATCCTTCAAGTATCATTATCCTTATCTACAAGAATGAACGCACAAAATGATGACTCATATTGGTTTATAAACAAAGAACAAAACCCACTAAAAACAGAATACAGGTTCAACGTCAAACTCTGCAACTGAACACGTTTTATTTTTATTGAGGTTTCGTGTCGTCTGAAGCGGGTGTGGCCGCGCGCTCGCCGCAGCGAGGATCCGTCTGAGTGGCCAGATTACTCACATATAGAGCACGAACATATAGACAAGCAGTTCTTTTGTAATATTACAATATCTCCTCCCAACGTCCACACTTATGGAAATATAATAACCTATTTCACGCTAGAGACAAAACAGCGGCGCCACTAGTACGGCTACGAAAAGATTTTTAATCTAGGATTCACTGAAAAGAAGATTTTTTTTCATTAAATACAAAAAATAAATAAATAAATGCACAACCAGAGGAAAATTGCACACAATAACACCATTACAGTATGATCAGATTTAAATAGCTCGTCCGTTTTAAGTGTAAACAGAAAAACAATCGTTTCATGAGACAAACATACATTGATCCATCACGTCAAGCTGACTGACAAGTCAAATTTGGTCCAAATGATCTCAGCACATTTTCAGATTGTTGCTTTTTAAGCTACAATTCAATCCCCGAATTATCCTGATGTCCTGAGTGAAGCCAGATATATGCCTTGATTTGTCTTCCTAATCAGGATAACTCATTGATATTTGTTCTGAATCTGAATTGATATTTATTCTAATGAGGACTTTTTGAAGTCATTATAAAGAGGAAACCTCAAACCAGTTTGGATTTTAAGATTTACCACCTGGAAAGAAAATAATCTTTGCTGCTCACAGGTAAAACATCTTAAATTTAAGACTTTTCTGCTCAAAATCATGTTGTTTTTTTAGCTACTGCTCAAATAAGGGCTTCAAAAAATATTCAGATATTTCTTTTAAAAGAGGCATAGATTAGGTATTCATTATGTTTTAACAAAACGCAATAGTTGCCAACAGGTTTGATGTGATGGGTCTCATTATAGAAACACCACATCTTCATGTGTGTGCTCTACACAGGAGCTGTGGAGGCGTACATCTGCTCACTCATGTGTAAACATCCATGAATTCATTCATTTCAGTGGCCTGTTCTTCACCACTGTCCATCAACTTTCAGAACTCAGATCTACAAAACCTCCGAAATCTAAACTCAAACCACTGAAGCCAGGTTAGAAGAGCTACACCAACCCGATCGATACACTGCAGCAGAACAGTTATCAGTCCTGACAGACTTTTCATGTTAGCTAAACTTTAATAATAACAACAACAATTATAATTACAATAATAATTATAAACATAATTTCATTGCCTGGACAATGACAATAAATTCTTGAATCCTTGAATAATATAATATNTTGGTTCAAAACCACAAAATAAACTAAACTGTTAAATAAACATTTAAAACTGTAGTTTGTTACATTATGAAATTAAAGAACTGTAAGCCATCAGTATTTACATGTCCCTGTGATWAAATATAAACAAGGACAAATCCTTCTTATATTTGCTGGGACTAATTTAAAAGATATTCCACTTTGATACAATAAAGCTACTATCCTATTTCCTATTTCTTAAACTGGACATAAGAATTAGGCCAGACTTCCTGATTTTTCCTAATAAAGGCAGAAAGTTTTATTAAGTTACACAGTATGGCTGAAAGGTAGATTAAAGAAAAGATTTGTCATCTTAAATTATTGCTTTTGACAATTTATACTTACCGGTAGTTACGAATTATTTAAGGAGTACTTTCAGAGGTTTTTATGAAATTTATTAGTTGATTCCAGTGCATAATATATTTTTTTTACAAACAGTCTTAAAGTTTAGATAATTCCTCACAAAGTGAAAAGATAGTTCCCATTCTGGCCTCAATGTTTTGATCTCTTTATATTGAGTCACTTCTCCAAAACAACCTGATTTGAATGTTTTGTTTTTTGCAAACAGTTTTATGATGCTCCTGTTCAGCAAATGTAAAAATTACCCTCAGCTTTCTGAACTACTCATTATGTTCTAATTAAATGTGAGGTTTGCTCAAAAACATTAATGATCTTTAATGATAATTAAAGCTGCTGTATGTAGTTTCTTGAAAACCCAAAAAYTTAGAAAATTTTGAACAGATATAACCTCCTGGTCCCTCCCCCCTGCTCTTAGCTCCTCCCACACAGCAGGGCACAGAGTCGGGAGCGCGCACGCTTGTAAACAGGAGGTGAGCCACACACAGCGCTCAGAGCTTAAGCTGCTATCACAGGTAAGAACAAACTATCAACAACATATTTTTAACTATCATGTCTTGCCMATACTTTATCTACACAAGTGCTCCTTTTGTCATAACGTTACATGTAAATTATGTTGCTCTCTTTCTATAATATAAATAGCTATCAAGCTAACACAACACCGAAGCTGCGCAGTGGTTCTGAATTCCGGTCCTCGTGACCCACTATCCTGCATGTTTCATCTGTTTCTCTGCTCCAACACACCTGCTTCAGTGATTAAATCACCTCTTCAAGTTCTGCAGAAGCCCTCCATTAATGAAAGTCAGGTGTGTTGGGAGCAAAGGCGCCACTAAAATGCAAGTTTCTCCAAAACCTGGTTCGATACTGGCAAGCCTCATAATTTAACCTGTCAATATTTATCAGAACGACGCCCGTTTCTGCATGCTGTTAGGTCCTCTTTAACAGAAGTGAGATTTGTGCTTGCATGCTCAGCATTAAGTCGGACTTATTATGTGTCGGCATCGGATTTCGTCAAGGCAGCCTTTAGCCACAAATCCTATTTCCAGTAGTTGCAGCGAGGAAGGTATCTTATGAAACAGATGGGAGTGGTCACTCCCTGCTTTAGTGCAGCATTACAGGAGGGCCTGAAGCACTCATCGCAGGGTTTGGCAGCGGGGTGAGCTGTAGCCCATCTACATGTTAGAACCATATTGATTTCAGTGTGTGTGTGTGTGTGTGTGTGTGTGTGTGTGTGTGTGTGTGTGTGTGTGTGTGTGTGTGTGTGTGTTGGGGGTGGGGGTCCTCAAATATGTGGAACAATCTGAGGCGTGGGCTCCTCCTTGTAGCTGAGCTGGAGCCATTTAGTTCTGCTTATTTTTTTTAATAAGAGTGAAACTAACTGCATCCTCAATTTGATAAAAAACTTTAGGTCGTTGTCATCTTCAAAGCTTATTTTTAACCAATCAGCATTCAAGCTAACAATAATAACCTTTCTAAAAGTTTTGAACTGTTAGCTTTTTTTTAAATCAACCTCTAAGTCCATCTTAGTTGGATAAATACCCACAATCCTTCACATTGCACAAAGTGATGGGTGCAGATGAAAGGAGTTTACAGGTGGATCAGATTGAAAGCAGGTGGGTGGGCCACTAAATTTGACACGTCCCGTAAAATAAATGGACCTATTAATTACTTATCAATAACCTTAACTCAGCCAAAAGACTGATTTTGGTTCTTCATCATTGGAGTTGGAAAACTTCGGCAGATATATCAAATAAGTTGATATTTAATATACAACCATTATTTTTTATTAGGTTGCTTAAAAAATTTCTTTGTAAAAACGTTTTTCACAGCTATCGCACACATTAGAATTAAAAAGAAATTGAAAATTAATAAAATTTTGGGTATTTTTCTTTTACGCCATTAATACAAACTTGCCAAATTTCAGTTCAGTAGCCAATAAAAAAGGGATTTTGTGCGAACTACTGGTCTTTAGGGATACATTTGTAGCAACAAAGATGTTTAAAACATTAAAAYCAGTTCATACATAAGGTTCCACAATCAAGAATATTTAAATTATTAAGTAACATTTTTAATGGTAGCTTAGAACCTTATTTTTTCTGTCTTAAATTAATTAAGTGCCAAAAACAGAAAATGTAAGCTGCCACAAAGAAACATTAGGTGACAGCTGCCACCTTTAGCCACAAGCTGTAAGAAATGACCAAATTAACACGATAAAGGAAACAACTGGCTGGTATGATCTTTTTCTGAACAGTTCTTCCTGAGATGCGGTGAGAATTTTTGAAATAAGTTGACAGAAAACCTGTAGCTCCTCAACACTAAATGTAAAAAAAAAAAAAAGAATGGAGTTATGACACTTGAACAAAAATCCTTGTAAACAGTTACATTAAGAGATTTCCCAGATGGAGCCAGCTGCACCTCGCCCACCGGGTTCGACCCCAGACTGGCTGAAAGGGATATCGTCTCCCCACTGTGGAGGAAATTAGTGGAGACGAGAGAGCCTGAGCTCCTCTGCTCTCTGTGCTACAGCATCCCTGAGATGGGTTTAATGGGTTGGATGAATAAACAGATAAATGGAAGGATGGTTCAGTCAGATTGAATTCAGAGAGTGTAGTGAAGAAGAAGTGTCAATTTGTGAGCGGAAGCAAACGTGTCTTTACCCCGAGTCCAGACAGAAATGTGAACCACATTTACCTTTTTTCATGCCAGACATTTTGAAACTAAATGTATTGAAAAATTCTCTTTCAACTCAAAGATGCTTGTTCTGCTTGAAAAACACACAAAAAAATAGGATTTCATCTGTGTCTACATGCTGTTTTTTTAACACTGGTTATTTAATAAATCTACTAAATTAAATTAATATGAAGCAACAGCCAAGTTTCCTGTCATGTCTAACATTCCACAACTACAACAGCAGCCACATAATAATCTCAAATATTTATTCATAATTCAGTGACWTCTTTGAAAACTTTATTGCCATCGTTGTTTTAACAGGTTTTAAATCTTTAGCACAAATTACCCTCTTTATTCTAGCAAAGTACCTGATTTTAGGTAAATAAAAGAAAATAAAAAGCAAGCCTGTAGAGCTGAACTTGAATTACTTTAAAACTGAATATTCCAGCTTTTTATTTCTAGCTGAGTTAGCATCTGTGCTAACTAGAGCAAAATCCTGCAATTATAGTGACAGTTATCACTATTTTGTCAGAAATGATCTTCAGAGTCTCCGTTAAAACAATTCTCCTCATCCCAACAGATTTATTTTTAATGAAGTTTATTGAAAGACTGTAAACATTGTGAGCTGATCTTATCTTGAAGACAAATAAATACTGGAAAACGAANATATTGAGTCACTTCTCCAAAACAACCTGATTTGAATGTATTTTTTTGCAAACCTTCAATTTTAAGATGTTCCTGTTCAGCAAATGTAAAAATTACCCTCAKCTTTCTAATCTACTCATTATGTTCTAATTAAATGTGAGGTTTGCTCAAAAACATTAATGCCCTTCAATGATGATTAAGCTGTGTTACATACAAAACATGATTGTTTTGTCAAGTCATGTGGTCTTTAATATCTCATAGTTAAACAAAAAAAGTGAACGGATATGTTGTTAACCTGAGGCAACATTTTTGAGGGAAATAAGTTTCCCAGAACTATAAARAAAAAATACTTTATACTTGTATTAGACACAAATAAAATCAAACTAAAATCCTGATGACTACCTCATATTTCAGCTTTGATTAGCTTAACTATACAATGTTCTTAATGGTCATTAAAAACATATGTTTTAAACAGTCGAGAGCATCTGATTTTAACAATAAAATAACCAAAATGTTTTATTTTTATACAAAAATAAACAACATATCAACCCAACAGCAACTTTAGTCTTTGCTCAAAAACGATCATCAGCTCTGTCCACGTTGTTCTCTCAAAACAAAGTGAAGAAGAGGAGCAGGAAGTCCACGGTGTKTGCTTTATTTGAACTGGTTGTCTATAAGTGTGCCCTTCATCTTGGCCTTCTTGGCCTCCAGCTCGGCCAGCTCCTGCAGCCTCCTCTTGCTCATGCCCTTCCTCTCCAGCTGCTTCTCGATCACCTTGGCGTTCTGAGCGTAGGAGTCGGCCACCTCCCGGGCCTCGATCTCCTCCTCCTCCTCGTCGATGGTGGACACGGTGACGGAGCTGAACTTGCCCATGTCTTTGGTCCTCTTGGTCATCATCACCCGAACCTTCTTGGGCGCCTCCGGCTGCTTCTGGCTGTAGACGCTGGTGTTCCCGAAGCCCTGGCCGAACTTGACGACGGCTCCGTCCACGATGAAGGTGGCCTGGCTGTTCTTGTCCTGGTGCTGATAGAAGAGCAGCAGCCCGCACTTGCCGCACTTTTTGCGGTACTGCCTCTCGATGCCCTCGTCTCGCTTGATGTACGCGCTCTCGTCCTCCTCCACGTTGCAGAACTTGTGCGCGTGCTTGCCCGCGTCGATCACCCGGGCCCGGTCCCTAGGTCTCATGGGCAGCTTCTCTATCTGGCAGTCCAGGACCAGAACCATCTGACCGCACAGGCAGTAGTAAACGTGGAGCGGCTTTTCTCCGTCGTCGTACTCCTCTCGGTCTCTGGTGTCGGAACACACCACACTTCTGGACACGACCTTCGGCATGTTCGGTCCCGACGCTCAAAACAGGTTTAATAAGAGAATAAAAGTTCTGTGTTGAGAAACTATAGCCTGTAAACCCAACAGCAGCTGCGGGGAAAAATAACAAAAACCCAAACAGGAACAGCTCGCTACTTCCGGTGTGGTACGTCACCGTTACTGTTCCTGACGAAAAACGAAAAGAGTCTTTTCGTTCCGCTCACATCGAGAAATAACGCAATGTCATGAGTTGAGCTTTTAAAATACCAAGTTTCTGGTCATTACATTACACACACACAGGTCAAAACCTGACAGACATATGAATTAAGGACATTTAAATTAATTTGATGCAATTTTTAGTTTCATCCACAAGTTCAAAGAAACCTGCAGGTTTTTAGTTTTTTACTCCGCCGACACGAGGACAAGTTAGACTAGACAAATCGGTTAGAGGGCGTTTTATACGTCATAGCTTTACGATTAGAGCTTGAAATAATGGCTTTATCATTTTAGGATTAGAGGCTTCAAATCTAAACCCTTTATAGTTTGATAAATAGGTCAAATAGACACAGCAGCATCATCCCCACATATTAAACCAGACTCAAAACGTATGCATTAAACTTTTATTTTTCATTCAAGACAGGTAAAAAAACACTTCCATTTTGTTTTTCTAGAAAAAAATTGTAACATCCAAAATAAAAGCCATTGAAGACTCTGAACAAGAAGGGAAAAGTGGTGATGGTTCAGGGTCCCTCACTGGCAGCAGTTCTTGTCGCAGGTCTTGTCTTTGCACACGCAGCCAGAGGCGCACTTACTGCAGCCTGATGGGCAGCAGGGGCAGCAGCCTGCAGGTGGAGGAGATCCGATTAGCGACAAAAACAGCAGGATGTAGCGTAGKASAGGRTTTATTTTAGAAGWCTGAACTAAAACTTACTCTTCTTGCAGGAGGTGCAGGAGCAGTTGGTGCATTTGCAGGATCCTGCGCAGCTGCAGTTTCCAGCTGAAGACAARCAAAGGACAAATCAGAAATTTAATACATTTTATAATTATCCAGCCACAAAAACATGTCCTCAAATCAACCGGACCGGATCACTTACTCTTGGAGCACTCGCAGGGGTCCATTTTTCTCTCTTGTGTTTGAGTTGTTCGGTCTTCTGAAGATGAAGCTGATCCGTCTGCTAATGAGCGGCTGTGTTGTTGTGAGTGACGATGAAGGGGCGGAGCTTTTATAGCGTCCTGGGAACAACAGAAACGGGTGCAAAGCACGCGCACGTGACGCTGCGCACGCAGGTGATTACAAAGAGGTTTTTTTTTTTTTTTTGTTTTTGTTTTTTTGCGCACGGCTTTGT
>NW_013952409.1:4241139-4249683 GCF_001266775.1 Austrofundulus limnaeus | reverse complement strand
TGTGTGTGTGTGTGTGTGTGTGTGTGTGTGTGTGTGTGTGTGTGTGTGTGTGTGTGTGTGTGTGTGTGTGTGTCAAAAGCTAAGTGCTCTTCCAGTAAATCTGTCAAACCTACCCAAGCCAGCACACATCCGGCTGACCAAGAAGAAGAGAACTCCATTAGAACATGAAGTACTTGTATATAAAAAAAAAGGATCAAATAGAAATGGAAGACAAAAACAAGTCTCTAAATAAGGTGTTAAATGAGAATCAGCTTTGGAAAACAAAAAGGGAAATGAAAAAAATGCAGGATCTTTAAAGAAGTGATTTTGAATTCATCATAACTGTACAGGTGTAAAACCCAAGCCTGAGTAATGCCAGACTCACAACTAATAATTACAAAAAGAAAACATTTATAAAGTTTATTTTGTAGTTTATTTTTCTATTGGTCAATAACATATCATTAAAAGTCCAAATAATTTATTGGAATGGCTTCTAAACGTATCATAAAATAAAAGTCGTGTATTAGAACTTTGCTTGCGGYATTATTTATTATTGTTTATTCATACCTGTATGTCTGTATCTTTGACGGGCTCCAGAGGCTCAAAAGTGGTGGCAGCACTTAAACTTTCCAGTCTCTGAGAAATGTGGAAGATGTCTAAACCTCTGGAACCAAGGAGGATTGACCTGTTAAAGAAAGAGAAGATTTGTTAAAAAAAAAAAAAAATGGAGTAGTTTAAATAACAACCACTAGAGGGCAGCACAAGACTATCATTTTTATTTAATACCGTTAATCCCAAGTGGTATGTAAAGCATATTACCTCAGATTTTGCACATTTTCTAAAATGTGTGTGTTCCTTTTTAGCATTATGGCAGTCAAACATGTCAATTATTTGGGCAAGAAATTCTATAATTTGCTTGTAAAAATATTCTGTCACATTTCCAAATAAATAGATAAATGTATGAAAGTCACAATGTTGGAAAAAGCTCATTAACGTGGAATTGCTTACGCTTTAACATCWGCTGCATCTTGGGAAGTGCGGGTCAGAGTACGAGACCGAAGTCTCTCCCCGGCCTGCTGGATCTCCTGWAGGTTCCTTTCAACGTGCGGCAGCTCAGACACAGCTTCTGTTTCTGCAGCCAACTGCTCTGCCTGCTGCAGAAGCTCTCCAAAACCTTCTGCATCCATGATGCTACAACAGAGGAAACAAAAACAAAAATCAGACTTACATTTTGGACCTGAGATGTACAAAAAGTACACTGTGGTAGGTGTTCTATTGTTCTGGCTCTGTAATAATAAAAACTATTCTGACAGCTTAAGCATCAATTAACTGATTCATCTGAAAAATAATAATAAAAAAGTTAGGCAACTGTTAAAATAATGTAGTAGCATTTACACAAAACATATTTGAGCAAAAAACTCCTAGACTTAAAAAAAAAAAGAGATCAGGACTGCAAGAACAACCCCAAATTTTTATTTCCTGCAATGGTGCCTGTGCAGAAAAAAGCTTTGCAACATCCTCTTTAAAACTATATTTTGTGCACCTGTGAATACATTCTGATGGCACAATTAATAAGACTCTCCTTTTAAAACACGTGTTACATTTTTAAATGTGACTATGAATTAATGAAGTGGCAAATGTTCCTCAAATTAATGTCTTGCCTATGTGGACATATAAATATTTGAGGAATGAAAGGCAGTTTGTGATTTTATTCCCCAAAATGTAATCATATTGCTCCCAATATAAAATAACTATCAAAGGTGAACAAAAACTAAACACACTGCAAAATGTTAACATCTCTGACTTATTTTTCAAATTTCATTGGATGCCTTGGCATCAAGATAATTAAATATTATCAACAAATAAAAAAAATCAATTGGAAATGCTGTTTTTCTAAATGTTTGCTTCACAATTGCTTTACTATAGTAAAAACATCAAAAATATTGCGTTTATTTTAAATATGTTAAAGATAGCTAAAAGATTAGCAGTTTGATGTAAAGATTAGTAACTCGATAGCTTTGACAGTTTGARTTAGCAGGGACTGCTGTGGTCGTGTTAGCTTAGTATTAAAAYGCTACAACATGCTGAAAGATTATTAAAAAGAACAATTTACAAAAGTCAACAACTGGGTTGCATTTAAAGATAGTTTAAGACATGGCAAATAATCTTAAACGATTTTCTCGGCATTAGCTTTTAACCTTAGCTTTGTTAGCATGCTAATAGCGTAAATGAATTGACGGCGCTCTCAGTTGTTAGCCGGAAGGCTAACAWGCTAACGTTTTCACGTGTTTCAAGTTAATGTGCACACAAATGCTTCACTTTTGGCTGTTATAAGCGGACAATACCTGTTGATTAAGGGGGTGAAGTTATGTGCTCCTTAGTTGAGTAAATATTCTATAAGTTAGTTTCATTCAGCATAAAAGTGCAATCCATGAAGAACGTNCTGTTCCGCTTCCTCGTGCAGTCTGCACTCGGCAGCGCTCGTGAGCAAACCGTATTGTATGGCAAGCCGTGTGCTGCTGGAAAATACACACGGAGGGAGTCGAGCGGAAACCATGCGTGGGAACTCACTTTTTGCCACATTGGACACTCAAAACATATATCACTCTCTATTATTATGTTTAAACCTGCTTTCTGTTAAAAATTAACAGCTACTGTGCTAAAAATGGTCTCTGATTGACATGAATGAAACAATCTATGACCTAATTTAAACAAAACATGACTAATCTCTTCTGTTATCTATTGAATGTATTTTACACGTTTATTTTTGCCATGATTTTAACCATAATTAATGAAATAGTTAATATTCTGAACAGCTGATGTGACGATTTTTGCTCTCGTCACATTCACTGTTTTCTGGTTTAAGGGATTTTAACAGCCGAGTCATTTTAGGGATGTGACGAGTGTAAAACCACAAGATGTGACGACAAGCAACAAACCTCAGAAGTGAATCACATTCTGTAATAATGACTCAGATCATTTTAATCGTAGGATGAACATGAAACTGTCAACACAAATACTCAGTACCAGTGAGTTAAAAACAGGCAAAGAACCAGTGTTTTACCATTTCTCCACAACAAACACATGTTGTGAAACCAATCACTGCTACTGAGAGCAACAACTTGGCAGAAGCAGAACCCAAACTCAAATAAAAGTTAACAACAGGTCTCTCCAGGGCCAAACCTCCATCTGAATATGTGACCTGTAGAAGTCTATATTTATAACATTAAAATTAGTTTGCCCAGGATAATAAAACTGTCATCAAACAAAGGAAGCCCTGAAACATTTGAGCACATCAAGTCCTGCATTAAATGATAGAAGTTGTTCTATTCAGCTCCCAAATGTCTGTTTCATTAAGTCTGGTGTTTGGACAAGTATAAAAAAGGAGTATTTGAATTTTCAAGGTCTGAAAATTAAAAGCTGTTTYGGATTCAAAAGCTGTAAATTTAAAATTCATCTGTAGGTTCATCAAAATAAAGTGTCCAAAATCTGGTGTCTCATACAGTTATAGAAGAAAATTCAAACTTTAATTTCATTTTTTTATCAGTGTGCTTTAAGAATAGTTGTTTTTAACCTGTATTTGATGACATGTCAATTATGTACTTTATGAATAGTTTAAGTCAACATTCTTAATGTCTTATAGCGACATCAAGTGGTCACAAATCGTCAAAGCACCTTTAATTATCAGATGCATCACAAAAAAACCTTTGCAGAAAATAAACTTAGTCTTTTGTCTTACTGATGAACTTTATGGGATTTAGTAAAATAATTACCATATTAAAACAGGCAGTATTAAGGTAGAATGCTGTAGAAATATATACTTCAGCAACTTGTTCTTGCATTATGGCATTCCTCATCACAGATTTCAATTTTTTTGCAGAAGAGTATATGGTACTCATGATACAATTTGTGTTTCAGGTCAAACATTTACTTCAAGCTTTAAGCAATCTAAATAGGGTTTTGTGAAAAATGGATCTCAGTGGTATGAACTTGAATCACAGGTGGAGCTGATGGTATATTTAAATCTGCCACCACTGTACTCCGAGTTTGTGTTGCAGCTTCCTAAAATAAAGACTTCCTTTCATAGTTGACGCACAACACATGGCAGAACAGTCTTGCCATTGGATGTATTTTATACTCGCTATTACAAAGCAATATTATATGAAGAATAAATCAAAGGTATTAAGTTTCATGTGACTAATGCCACCGTCCGTTTATGTTGCGGTTTATGTTCAGCTCCCAGAACTTGGTGTGTTTTCATGCAGACTCTGCAGGGCGAGGTCTGTCCACTTCATTTCCTGCTCTTTCACAGACTCTGTGGATCCTCCATTGTCCTGTTCGGCCTCTGGCAGCTCACTCTGGGAGATAAAAAGCGAGGGGGTTATTACAGTTCAGCAACACACATCCATACCAGTGTGAGTCTGTACCAAGAATTTGACTCGACCCCTGTATCACATTAATGCAAACATTTATTTATTTATTTTTATTTGATTGTATATATATTTATATATATTATTATTATTATTATTATTATTATTATTATTATTATTTTTTTTTTTTTACCAGTGGGATGGAAACATCTTCATAAGGCAGTTTGTCTTCCCTCCAGGCATCATCGGTCAGATCCAGGACTCTCCCGTCTCGTTGGATCTCACTGTCCATTCCGGGTCCAGCTGTTGAAGCGGGTAACAACAAACTACTTAAMGTCCGCAGCTTCTTTTAGAAAGACGAGTCTCCTCCTAAAACAACAAGGGARCGGTGGTAAATAACTTGAAAAAGAGCTTAGAGTAGAATAGCTCGAGTAAAACGCGGCTTTCGGAAATTTGGAAACAGAGACGCTTGAATTAAACGTAAACCTTCGCGCTTATTTATGACGTAGATACGATGCCTTCAGGTACAATAAGAGAATTGTCACTTTCTGCACTGARGACCACAGGACTAATCAACAATTTAATAATCCACAGCTTTTTATATTTAAAAAAAAAAAGTTAGGAAAAATTGCAATGAAGCCAATACAGAAGTAGCTTCACAAAAACCCTGTATTTACCAGTCAAATTACACATTTTAACGGTTTTCCCATTAATAATGTCTAATTTTAATGGATAGTGAGTTTATCTCTAAGTAAAATTCACTTATTTTTGCCAAAGATTAAACAAAAGTTTTGTTTCTTTGTCAACATCTGTGTCGCACGGTTCAGACAGAGAGTCTTGTTTTAAAATATTTAAACAGAATTAAAAAGCTTGAGTTTCCTGAGACGTGGTTTCCATGGTAATCAGACGCACTAAACCGGACATAAAGCCACAAGTCAAGGTAACGTGGACATTTTTACTGTGGTTATATTTTAAGGTAAATAATGCATAATATAATGACTTACTGGAAACAGCTCTGCGTCAGTCGCAACTAGATATTTATTTATTCGTAAAACCGAGCATCTATCTTTTCAAAAGGATAGGAAATTAAATCAATAGTGTTAGCTAAGATCACCCATCTGTCTTCACACATCGTTTTTTAATCGATGTAAATCAGGTATATTTTTTAAAATGTATTTTTCTAAATTATTCTCCCATTTTAAAGTGTTTTAGGATGCTTTGACTTCATCGTGTTGTAGTTCAAAGCCCTACATAATACAAAGGTTTGTAATTACTTCCGGTGTATGAAGTAGATTAAGCTTTATGCTCATTAATGACATTTTTGTTGTGGTTTTTAGCCTTGTATGAGGTTTAATTAGCAAACATTTACTTCCAATGGCTGCATATAGGCCTGACTCCAAAAGCCCTATCGGTTACCTTTAAASGATTTTGAAAAGTTAAAAAGAAAGGTTAATATAAAACTTTCTCCTAATGGTCAGCTTTGTACTTATGAGATTAATAGTTGATCAACAATAAAATGAAATGCAACTAAAAGAAAACGTCTTTTTATTCTTGACTGTTATAATGTTGACTTCATAGAATATATGTTGAGGTAAAGTCTACATCCTCTGAGTCTTTAAATTCTTGTGTTTTTGTAGAGGCACTTCCATGATGTCGCTCTCTGAAGGGCCAAAGGCAGAAAGTCCAAAACCAGGCATCAGCCCGGTTTCCTCCTGCACGATGAGAGCGAGATCAGCAGCAACAACAAATCCTCGAAGTCTCTTGTACAGGACAACTTCAAGTGACTACGGGCGTCTCCCTCCGACCTTTGAGACCTCGCCGTGTTCGTTCCACCCCAAGTCCCAGAAGTTCTCTAAAGAACTGAGCCAGGGCGGGATGTATCGGAACAATTCTTTTAACACGTCTATTGATCGAAGCAGGGTGGACAACTGTTGATGAAACAACAATCTACTCAGCTAGAATTAAAAATGTTGGATGCATTTGTTTATCCAGCTCACTCTTCAGCTTATAGTGTAAGGCAGAGGTTCTCAAAATGGGGTTCCAGGACCCCCAGGGGTCTGCCAGAGGTAACTTGGGGGTCCTCAAAAATTGTTTACTAAATTGTTAATTTGGTTTATATTTTTTAAATGCATGGAGAACAATGAACTAATAAAACAAACATAAACTTAACGAAAATATAAATTCCCATGGCTTTTATGGGTTGAAATGACAATAAACCATCTTTTAAAACAGCATGGGGTTTATGAGGGGGTCCCTGGAATTTGTTTAGCCCTTGTAAGGGGTCCCTAGACCCAAATGGCTTGAGAACCCCTGGTGTAAGGTCATCTTTTATCCACAGTCTGAATAATATGGATCTCAGAACTGAACTTTAACCANGTTTGATTTGCTATCTTTCATGTCTCCACACCAAAGCTCTCCTTTCTGTACCTGAAAAATTTGGTTCAAAACCACAAAATAAACTAAACTGTTAAATAAACATTTAAAACTCCGGTTTGTTACATTATGAAATTAAAGAACTGTAAGCCATCAGTATTTACATGTCCCTGTGATTAAATATAAACATGGACAAATCCTTCTTATATTTGCTGGGACTAATTTAAAAGATATTCCACTTTGATCCAATAAAGCTATTATCCTATTTTCTATTTCTTAAACTGGACATAAGAATTAGGCCAGACTTCCTGGTTTTTCCTAATAAAGGCAGAAAGTTTTATTAAGTTACATGGTATGGCTGAAAGGTAGATTAAAGAAAAAAAATTGTCATCTTAAATTGTTACTTTTAACAACTTATACTTACCGGTAGTTACGAATTATTTAAGGAGTACTTTCAGAKGTTTTTATGAAATTTAGTAGTTGATTCCAGTGCATAATACTTTTTTTTTGTTTTACAAATAATCTTAAAGTTTAGATAATTCCTCACAAAGGGAAAAGATAGTTCCCATTCTGGCCTCAATGTTTAATGTTTTGATCTCTTTATATTGAGTCACTTCTCCAAAACAACCTGATTTGAATGTTTTGTTTTTTGCAAACCTTCAGTTTTATGATGTTCCTGTTCAGCAAATGTAAAAATTACCCTCAGCTTTCTAAACTCCCCATTATGTTCTAATTAAATGTGAGGTTTGCTCAAAAACATTAATGATCTTTAATGATGATTAAAGCTGCTGTATTTGAAAACCCAAAAACTTAGAAATTTTTTGAACAGATACAACCTCCTGGTCCCTCCCCCTGCTCTTAGCTCCTCCCCCACAGCAGGGCCCAGAGTCGGGAGCGCGCACGCTTGTAAACAGGAGGTGAGCCACACACAGAGCTTAGCGCTAAGCTGCTGTTACAGGTAAGAACAAACTATCAACAATATATTTTTAACTATCGTGTCTTGCCCATACTTTATCTACACAAGTGTTCCTTTTGTCATAACGTTACATGTAAATTATGTTGCACTCTTTCTATAGTATAAATAGCTATCAAGCTAACACAACACCGAAGCTGCGCCGTGGTTCTGAATTCCGGTCCTCGTGACCAACTATCCTGCATGTTTTAGCTGTTTCCCTGCTTTGGAACACATGATTTAAATGAATGAGTGATTGACAGGCTTCTGCAGAACTTAAAGACCTGCGGAAGAGCAGGGAAACATCTAAAACATGCAGGATAGTGGGTCACGAAGACCAGAATTCAGAACCATTTTAGGATTTCAGCAGCACGACAAGCCTGTGTATTAGTATTTTTCAGCTCTTGCTTTGCACAGTGTGACTTTGTGATTTTATCTTTATGCTATGCAGATAGTTTTTGACAATCATCATCTACCAGCTGATAGAGAAGCTGTGGTGGAGCATCACGCAGGTCACTGGGAGACGCAGCAGTGTGGGTTCAGCTCCTGAGAACCTCAGCAGGACATCTGCATCTCAACCCTACCTTCCACTCATCAAACCATATATTCTGCAGGCAGGAGTCTTGTTTCTGGCCAGGAGGGTCTGTGGCTGACCTTACAGATGATGCTGAAGACAACTGTTTGTGACTTGCACTTCTGGTCAAAGCAGGCTGCTGAGTGTGGACTTCAAGGACTGTTTTAAACATCTTCATGGACAGTACAGTGGATTTATTCCCTTGAGGCTATACATTTTTAATACTGTCTTAACACATATAAAACATTTTCCTATTTAAATTAATATTTCTATTATAATTTTGATAAATATTCTTC
>NW_013952409.1:4229304-4240092 GCF_001266775.1 Austrofundulus limnaeus | reverse complement strand
TGCTCTCTCATCCCTCAGCCCCCACAGCTGATGATGATGATGATGATGATGATGATGATGATGATGATGATGATGATGATGATGATGACCAGCCTTCAGCTGCCTGCCTAAGCTAAGGAACTTAGCTAGCCGCTCAGCCGTTCAAAGCAGCGTCACTAAAGCTGTGCGACGTGTTCACCGTGGATGTGTTGCTTTATATTTCAGCACAGGCGCGTTGCAGTGTGTTGAGGGTTATTTCAGATGTACCCACGTACTTCAGCGGTCTTTGAGCGGCCCGTGTTTCTTCGTTTCTGCTCATTATGTTGTCTTTGCTAATGGCTAGCAAGTTAGCCGCTACGAAACGTAGCTCTCTGTTTTCTAAGTGTTYAGGTAGGAAGTGACAGCGTACTAATGCTGGTGTCATTCAAGTGGAAGTACCGTAAGTATACACTTTTCTTACAATTTAATCACTATTGGCGGTACAGATAATTCGTTAGAATTAGTAATAAAAAAAAGCTGAGAACGTAACAATGCTGTGGGCTAGCTAGCTAAGCTAACCGTATAGCTTTGTTTGTCAACATGCAGTTTTATCACTAATAATAGTAATACAATATTGCTCAGTGATTAACTCTGGTTAGGTTTATTAATACTCAGACTTACCAGAAATATAATTTTCTTGTACAGTTTCAAGGAAATAAATCAAAAATCCAATAAAGATGAGTAACCACAGTTTTTATTGGCGGTATTTTGGGTTGAAAAAGTTAATTAGATGCTTCATATGTTGTGATTTTATAAATGTATAAATCAACCAACGCAGAAGTTGCATCGTTCTTATCATTTTTTTTATATTTGTTGTCGCTGGGTGTGTCATTTCAACAAGTTTTACTTATTTAATTTTTCTCACAGAACAAGATCAGGTGTTGCGCAATWAATTTTACAGCTGATTAACATTTTCTGTTTTTTGTTTTCACAGCTACAGGAGCCCTGGGTGACAGCCTGACCTAAACCTCGGGGCTGCTTGTGATGTTCAGAGCTTTTTCTCATTGCGTCACATGACTCTCACCGGTCCATTTAACCTGCCACATATTGTTACTCAAAAAACGGATCTGAGCTCGGCACCAGCATGATCATTTACGCTGACCCCACCCAGCCCACATGGACCAGAATCCTCCAAAACCAAGCTCTCCAAATGATATGATAGTATCTGCCTGGATTACTTTCTGTGCCTGCAGGAGCCTTGCACAGGTTCTGCTCTTCTTCCCCTCCTTAAACTCCCTTCCTCCATCCTGGGAGACCCGTGCCAGTGTGGTCTCTGGCCCTGGAACCATGGGTAACAGCTGYGTTTGTCGTGAGGATAGCGACTTGGAGGATCATCACCACGGGTCGACGAGAGCGACCCGAGGACAAGCTAGAAGGGTTGACCACAGTACAGTTGTCGGCGTCGATGGCGGAGAGCCTAGAAGCAGTCGACCGAGAGACCCGGTCAGGCCGCCGCGCCGGGGGAGAGGGCCCCATGAGCCCAGGCGGAAGAAGCAGAACGTGGACAGCTTGGTGCTGGACACACTGGCTGTCATCAGGACGCTTGTAGACAAGTAAGTCTATTAACACAATTCTAGTCTTWAAACAGTAGTTAGTTTTTATTTTATGTCATTCTTTTAAGAATAGACTTATTTGAATGATCAGGTCGCTGCTGTCTTACTTAGTTGTGTAAAAACTTTTTTATTTAAAAAAAATTATGGCAGCAGTTTTTAATTTTGTGAAGCAACAGAAACTAAACACAATTCTGTCAACTTTGCAAATGCCTCAACTCGTGCACAGGATAAAATCACAATCCATATTCATCACTGAACATGCAGTAACACATTAAGGGCTGAATCATACCACGTTATTTCCCAGTTGTTTGTATTATAACAGGGTTTTGCAGGAATCACAAGGTCATTAATGCTTATTTTTTCGAGAGCTTTAACCGCGAGGCATCGCAGCAGTTGATGTATAATGTGCATAAGTAAAGGCACAATAATGTGAAATATTAAAGTGGTAAAGATTAAATTCAGTTTCAATGGTGCGATCTCTGCTTTTGTCTTGTAGTGACCAAGAACCCCCGTACTCCATGATCACGCTACATGAAATGGCAGAAACAGGTAAAAGAAAAAGTTTAGTTTCTGAAGGTTAAAGTTTCAAATTGAAACTCAAAGCTGAATGACCGCTTTGTTTAAATAAAAATATTAAAGGTTTGTTGGTTCCAGGAATTCGAACAAACCTTCCTCCTTTCAGGCTGAACTTAGAAAGTTGTTTTGTAAAAAAACTGCAGAGGAAGTTATTTCTCAGAATCGCTGATCTTAGTTTGATAGAGTCAGCGAGCGCAATGCGTGACTGTCACGCTTTCAACCGCTTTTCTTTTACATTTGGTTTTAACGCAGACTGTTGTAAAGTCAACCTGAAGGCAGCTTGTTGTCTTTATTCATGGTTAAAATGAGAGTTTATCTGCTGATGTGTGAGCCTTTTTTTACCCCGCCTCCTGCTGTGCTAATATTAATGATGACTCTTCTTAGGTTAGGGTTATGTGGAATCAAATTTACAGCTTTTAAATCTTGTTTTTGAAAGTTTGCATATTTGTGCAGCAAGTAAATAAAACATTTTAATATCTTAGCTTTACACCAAGTATCAATTTTAGGCGTATTGAGGGATGTTTTCTTGAGATCGTTGTGCTTGATGCTGCCCCTGCATGTCAGGTTGTGTAAGCAGCAGCAGCAGCCTTTGAATTCCTGTTTGGTCCTTGTTTTTGCACAGATGGTGTTTGCTCATAGGGCACAGTCTCGTGTGGCTCRACAGCAGCCAAGTTAGGTATTAACTTGCAAACACTGAACCTTGAAGGTAGCCAAGTCAGCGAGAGAGCAGACCAGCCCGGACGTTTGACAAGCTCCAACGTTACATTATTCATGACCACCACATGAGGGGGCAGTGGTGGAAAAGGTTTATTACCAAGTCRCCCATTGAAGAGGAAATTCTTGTTTTAGTGCTTTTTACTGCGTCTGAAATTACTCTACTATAAATAATAAATGAGTCACGAGTTCAGTTCAGTTTTCTGTAGAAAACTGAACTGAACTCGTGAACTGAAACTGTATGAAACATTTTTTTAATTTTAAAATGCTGTCAAGTTGTTTTATTCACTGTTCCATATAACATATGTACATTTTTACATTAAAGGGATTTTTGATGAATAATTTTTTTCTTTCTATATCAGATGACGGTTGGCTGGAAGTGGTCCAGTCTCTGATACGAGTGATCCCATTGGACGATCCGCTCGGCCCTGCAGTCATCACCCTGTTACTGGATGAGTGTCCTCTCCCTACTAAGGTCTGGCCCTCAGATCAGAAATTATGGCTGTAATCTCAAAAGTTATTTGTGTTTTAATGGCAGCGTTAATCAAAGCAGCGATCTTCGCCTTAAATTACTTCTCTTATTAGTATGGTCTTCTGCTCTGTTCTTTGGCTTCTTGGGTCTTTTTATTAAATTATTTATTACAGCTCCTTCTTTCCTTCGCTTGGCTTTTGTGCCTCGTCATAAGAAAATCTCTTTGCATCTCTGACTGAAGCAACCAGAGCAGATGGAGCTTTAAGATCCTCCAAGTCGAATAAACATTCATTTGATTCACTCGACTGCTTGTTAACATTCGGATTGACTCGAGCCGCTCGGTGCACATTTGGCTCAAGTTGATGTCTCTCTGCAGGATGCTCTCCAGAAACTCTCCGACATGTTGAGTCTGAGTTCGGCTGTTGCGCAACAGGATGCCCTCAGCCCAGCTAAACACAGAAACACCACAGCTGTTCTGGGATGCCTCGCAGAGAAGTTGGCCGGTACGGTCCACATCTATCCACTTTGTATTTTTTTGTTTTTATTGTTGCAAATGCATTTTTGGAAACACTTGTTTTTGTCACAGGACCGGCCAGTATAGGACTGTTAAACCCTGGAACCCTTGAGTACCTCCTAGAGAGCCTGGTAAGCAAATACAGTTACTCCGTTTTTAATTGTGGGATTTATTGTGTTTTTCTGAGTCACTGATTGCTAAAGTGATGCATCCAGCTGYRTACTTAATTATTAGGTAAGAAGATTATATGTGCTGCTTTAAAGCTTTATTTTGTTTTTAATGCATGCACTGTGGAGAATCGTGTCTAATTAAATGGGAGTCCAGTCCCGATGGGAAATCTAACAAGATTATGTTCAAAACATTTGCTTATGTACACAAGGAGATTGCCTTGCTGATTTTTATTTTTTTAGTCTTTTTCAAACACATTTTTAAAAATATTTATTTGTTTTGTCATTCTTCTAGAGCGCCGAGTCCCACCCCACTGTCATGCTGTTTGCTCTCATCGCCCTGGAGAAGTTTTCCCAAACCAGTAGGTCCAAAGACTCAAAGGCTCTTCAGATTAAACAGTTATATCAATAAAACAATAATTAAAAATGACAGCGGTAAAAGAACCTGAGGTGGTTTTTTTAGGGCAACAGATCTGCAGAGTGTTGCTTTCATTTTCTCCTACTTCCTTGTAGGGCTGGGCGGTATGACCTCAAATTCATGTCACAGTATAAATTGAATCCCTTCACGGGAATGGTATATATTGTGGTAGAAAATTATTAGAAAATCTTTGCTTTAGTAGAAATGAACATAACAGAAGTACAAAAGAATGTTTTATGTATATTGCAAAACGATTTCAACAATAAACAAAAGCACTTCTCAAATTTTCAACAGTATCAAAATAAAGTGGATGTTTTATAACCAGTACTTGAATTAAAATGAGTCATTTAGACATAAAAATAATTCTAAGTTGGCATAAGTTGCCTAAAATGTTATAGTGTGACAGCGCCTGAAGGGGCTTAAAGCTGCACATAGTCCTGTCATAAAACAATTTCAGATAACTGGAATDTAAGTGTGGTGAAGCCAAATAWATGTAATATCTGCCTGCCATACCATGAGCTTCTGCCTGTTGAACTTATCAGCTGCTGCTCTCAGAGTAGAACTGTTACATTAGCAAGATGGATTTATGACTGAACTAACATCCCCATCTTTTTTTTTTAATCATCTCTGTGGGTAACAATACTGTACATAAAAAAACAAGTTTTTTCTTCGACAACTTGTGTGTTCAAAAACTACAATTATTAAAACATCGCTCTGTGCCACGTGCTGCGAAAGGGAGGGAGGAAATAAGCCCAAGACACGACGTAACTTTTCTACAGTGGGAGTGGCAAATTTTGAGGATTTATTCTCTCTATACGTGTTTTTAAAATGCTTTTTCTTCATTTATTTCCAGAATATTTTAAACTCCTCCTGCTCAGTTGTCTCTGCACTCGCAGCTCTGTTGACACAGGTGCAATGACATAACTGATGACAGGACGGTAGAGGGTCAATTTCTACCGTAGGCCAACTACATATAGTTTCTATCTCATATACCGCGCAGCCCTACTTCCTGGTTTCTGTGTTTGAGTATAAAATATGCTGTAAGATGAACAAGGCAAACAAAAAAATTAATGTTTTATTGTACTGCAATCATCTCATCAAACTGAAGTCCTAACTTTGCACGTTTGTTAATTTATTAGTCTTTTTTTATTTTTATTTTTTTACTTAAATCCATCTGTAGATCAGTCTGTGGAAACAAACTGCTCTGAAACTAAGGCGCCACTAATGCCAAGCCTCTTATGTCGACACGCAGATAAACTGTTTCTATTTGTTTCCWGCTCTCACTTGAACGGTTCTGCTTTCAGGTGAGAACAAACTGACCGTGTCAGAGTCGTCCATCAGTAATCGGCTCTCGGTTCTGGAGTCGTGGGCGGACCACCCGGACTACCTGAAGAGGCAGGTCGGATTCTGTTCCCAGTGGAGCCTTGACAACCTGTGTGAGTAGATCTTTGTAAGTCTGCGCTGCTGTGGAAGTTGGAGAGGGGGAAAATAAAAAATATACCATTGACTTTTTTTTTTCTTCTGTGAAGTCCTGAAGGAGGGTCGTCAGTTCACCTACGAGAAAGTTAACCTCACCAACATMAACGCCATGCTGAACAGCAACGACGTCAGCGAGTACCTCAAGATCTCCCCCACCGGACTGGAAGTTAGTTTATATCACGATCAGCTGCAACATTTTGATTGAAAGAGTTCAGGTTGTAACGTTCACTCTCCTGCAGGCTCGATGCGATGCCTCRTCCTTTGAGAGCGTGCGTTGTACGTTCTGTGTGGATTCGGGCGTTTGGTACTACGAGGTGACGGTGATCACATCAGGGGTGATGCAGATTGGATGGGCCACCAAAGACAGCAAGTTTCTGAACCATGTACTTCCCACTGGTTTTCTACTTTTCTTCCAGCTCTTCTCTCTACAGTCGATAAACGAGCTTTTCTAAAAGATTTGTTCTCATTTTCAGGAGGGTTATGGGATCGGAGACGATGAATATTCATGTGCGTACGATGGCTGCAGGCAGCTCATCTGGTACAAYGCTCGCAGTAAACCTCATTCTCACCCCTGCTGGAAGGAGGGTGCGCTGCTTATTTACTGTTAGAACCGTTTGATTAACTGTTTGATTAATGATTATTAAGAAATTCCAACTGTGGTTTTATTTTGATGCATTTTAGGAGATGCTATTGGCTTCCTGTTGGACCTCAACAAAAAGCAGATGATCTTTTATCTAAAYGGACATCAGCTGCCACCAGAGAAACAAGTATTCTCATCAGCCACGTGCGTTTCCTCTTACTTTATCTGTGGTTTAATAAGCCCGCTTTAATTATGTCATCTTTAGAATAATCTTGTCTTTTTTTTCCTTCCAGGTCTGGATTTTTCGCGGCGGCCAGCTTCATGTCCTACCAGCAGTGTGAGTTTAACTTCGGGGCCAAGTCTTTTCGTCACCCGCCTTCCGTCAAGTTCAGCACCTTCAACGACTTTGCCTCGCTGCAGCCRAGCGAAAAGATCATTCTACCCAGGTGAGTCGAATAAAACCTGAGACGTGAAGCCTTGTGTGTCGCCCAGCTGCTCTGAAACTGGTGAGTCATTTGTTTGGACTCATTCCRTGGGTCTGACAGGAAATCAGCATGACTCATCGATCGGGATTTCTCAACATTTTTTTTCCTGCTTTGATCAATGAAAAGTMAAATATTACACCTTTTCCTATTAATATTTATCTTACTGATGTGATTTATATTTTGATTGAACGTTTTATGCTTTTATTGTCAATATAAATCTTTTTTATTTTTTTTTATTTCCAGACACCGGCGTCTGGCCTTACTGAAGCAGGTCAGCATCCGGGACAACTGCTGCACGCTGTGTTGTGACGTCATGGCGGATACGGAGCTGCGGCCTTGCGGACACGGGTACGTGTCGAATAATCCAAACTGATGATGATAAACACGGTGCAGATAATCTCAGATTTAATTTTAAATTGTTTTGTTTGTTTTTCTCTCAGCGGTATGTGTATGGAGTGTGCCTTACAGTTAGAGACGTGCCCGCTGTGCCGCCAAGACATCCAGACGCGCGTCAGACTCATCGCTCACGTCTCCTGACATATTTCCTGCCCTTCCTTCCRTAAGGAGAGACGCACAAGGCCTACAGTTTCCTCCTGTAACTCCCTCTCAAGCAGGACTGTGAGAAACGTGTCGCGCTGGTTTTCATGATGGCAGGACGGCAAGTTTTAGTCGGAGGACTGGAGAAGAGAAAGACGGGAGATGAATCCTCTTTTGTGTCCTTCTGACAAGTCGTTGTAGAAGCTGCACCGAGAAACTTTCTACTAACAGTGCTTTTTTTTGTTTTTCTATATAAAGAGAATAAGAACATYTCAGTCAGGCAAAGAAAAAAAACGTAACTGTGGAAACGTTCTTTCAGATCTGCAGATCTTATTCAATGGCGCTTTCAGACCAGAGGCTACTACTATTTAATCCCATCAGCATCTTGCATGATTCTGCAGTTAAAAGGAGCAGAAAAGAACACAGCTTCTACTACAATATTATGGTACTGGTAAATTTAAACTTCACTTTTTTTCTTTTTTTTTACTATGTTTATGTGAATTACTGTACTCAAGGTAGCATTTTCATTTTCTGGCACCGATAATTGGGCACTTTTGCTTGTTTTATTTTTGTTTATGTTCCACCTGCAGGTTTTTTATTAGAAATTCAAGAACCAGAAGTTTTCAAAATTTACAGAATAGTTTAAAATCGCTCATTCTCGTGCTTCAAGCAGAAAAAGAAAAGTGAGTTGATGTTTGTCTTTTTCCTCCAGTAGCAAAGAGGAATAAAAAAATCAAGATATTTAATGCCAAGTAAAGAGTTCAGAGCTTTATTTGTTGTTTTTTGGCCTCTGATTTAGCTTCACATTCAGTAAATTTCACAACAAAGACCAAATAAATCTGGATTAATTTTAGTGTCTGGTGATTAAGATGGGATATTAATTATTTTTACTATGAACAAAGATGTTGACTGACGGTGAATTAATATATTTATGATTTTACATTAAGTTGCTTGAAGCAAAGGTAAAATGTTGGAGCTATTGTCAAATTGTGAAATTATCAGAAAAATCAAGTTACAAACATCACTCTTAGGCTTTTGTTTACAAAAACTCGTGTTTTATTTATTTTTCAGTTTGCCAAGCCATACTGAGTAAAATGTTTCCCTGTCTGCTCTGACCCTGACTTGTTCTTCACCTTCTGATGTGTTTGTGTTTTCTGTTCTTTGTTTATTTTCCTTTTACTTGAAGCGTCTCTGGGCACGAAGTCGTCTTTCAGAAACGGGTGACGAAATTAATGTACGAGAGAATGTGATTCAGGAGAAGTTATGTTTGTACAGCATAAAAAAAAAACAACAAACTGAATGACTTTTTAAATTATAACACTGAATAGTTATAAATTATTATTTATGAACGAGATCCTGTGTAGTCCAAAAGGCGTAAACTGAATCTGTAGAATCATTTTGTGCTGGTATGATTTCTGGAATGTGGCGTGTGTCGAGTTCGGTCGGCTTTTTGTCTTGTTCCTGGAGCACCTTACTGATGGAGGTGAGAGAGAAGCTGTCTGTGGTTGGACGTGAAAATCAGGACTGTAAAGATTAAAGTTGTGAGCTGTATTTAAAACGTTTATAGAGGAATTATGCCCTGGAGTTCCCAAAGATGTGATTTATAAAAAGAATTGTTTCTCGGTTTGTGATATTTGTAATAAATGTATGTCAATGTTATTTTAATGTTTGTAATGTTTTTTCCCTAAAATTATCTGAAGTATAGATTTTAAATTTCTCAACATTAACTGATATTTAACTGTTAAAGGAGTGACAAATGTTTGAGAACAGCTAAATTATTCAGGTGAAACAATAAATTAAACTACCTGCCTTCAGTAAAAGACTGGCATTAAGTAATATCTTTAAGGAAATTTAGGTTAGAAATAAATGATTTTTTTGTGTGTTTRCTTCAACATTAGGCTCCAACTTCATGTCTATTTGTCTTTAATTGGGCTGCTTTTTTCTGCTCTTTCCAATTAGATATTCAAAMTATTTCTGTGATTCTATACAAACAGAATTTCACATTGCAACATAAACTAGTTTCTTATAGCATAAAAGGTGATAAAAAAGTCAGAATTCTGCTTTTATTCTAACTTTAATTCTGAGGGAAAAACGTCAGAATTCTGGGATCTTTTCTAAAAAGTCACACGGTCTACTAAAATTTGTGACCAAACCCCTTTACATTTATGAATTATTCTAAATATTCCCAGGTTCATCCAACCGCATGGCACAATCGATAGCAAAATATGGTCCCAATGTCCTCAAATGAGGACTTTTTTTGCCAACATTGTCCTTCACTACAATTGCAAATAAAAAAGCTAATGACATAAACATATCAAAATACACTAGTTTAAAGCATGAAGTTGGATTTTGAAGAGATTTTTAGTTAAACCTCATTACTATATAGGAGAATGATTCTAATATTAAGCATAAATTGTCCCCATGACCAGAATGTTTTTAATAATTCACATATTTTCAGCACATGAAATAGTTGAAAAATAGTTTTGGAAACAGTCTACAGCAGCGAGCCATATATTTCCTGCTTTCAAATAATGTTTGTTRCTATTATGAACGATGCCCCTGTAGCCTCTCAGTAAATACATTTAAAGATAACAAAACAAAAGGCTTCTGCWCGTTAAATAAGACATAAATACATTTTAAAAACAGTAAATTAAAACCAGCTATATTTACAACGGATTCTAAAACAAGTACATTACAAACACGTTTTAAAAACTCTCCCTGTTTAGCAAAATGTCTGATGTATGGAGGGTCAACATGGTGGAACCATGATGTAAGAACCATTATCTGACGGTTTCATTTTCTTACCGGAAGCTTTATAAGGACGGACGCTCAGTTTCTGTTTCCTTGGAAACAACGTTACGTACGGACGTAAAAGTCATGGCTACTAATGTATCATCTATTAACAAATTGGAGATTCAAGAGCAAAGTAAGTCAATTAAACATCGTTTAGTGTTATTAACTTATAAATAAAATTACGCAAATTCAAATTTTAAGTTTTAAAAGCATATTTTTACCCTCAAAGTCGCGTGTTTCTTCAGTCGCTAATCGTCTTATTTATGACATTTGTTTTTATGTCCTCCTCTTCCTCCACTTCCTCCTCAGGTGTCCGAAGCTGTGCAGAAAACATGGTGGAAAAGACGGACATGGACGAAGACCTGTTCGATGAGCTCAGGTGAGTCCAGATCACGTGACTCT
Source organism: Austrofundulus limnaeus (assembly GCF_001266775.1). Lineage (NCBI taxonomy): Eukaryota > Metazoa > Chordata > Actinopteri > Cyprinodontiformes > Rivulidae > Austrofundulus > Austrofundulus limnaeus. The sequence continues at coordinate 4,229,384 of NW_013952409.1, read as the reverse complement.
TCAAAATATGTTATTGTTACCTGAAGGTAAAGTTCAAGATTTAGTTTCAGTACAACCTTCATGTCGAAACTAATAAAGAT
>NW_013952409.1:4226950-4229249 GCF_001266775.1 Austrofundulus limnaeus | reverse complement strand
ATATATAATAGTGCACCTTGTTTTGACAGATATCTTGCAATTTCTGTATTTGCTTTGTTTTTCCAGCTCATCAGACACAGACTCATCTTTTAGTGTTGCTATTGGCTGCATACAGGACATAATCATGGGTAAAAATTAGGGTTTTATTCACAATATTTTTCTTTATGTTAACTTTAATTTAGCCAAAGGCTCGCTGGGATCTAAGGTTTCTTTCACAAGAGCTTTAAAAAGAAAAATAACTGGATCTCAGATTCTGGAATAAATAAACAATAACAACATTTTCTATCCTTCTATTACTTTTTTTTTTTAGGCGAGGACTTCCAGCATCTTCAGCAGAGTTTCATGATGAAACACTACCTGGAGTTTGATGACTCTGATGAGAACAAACTCAGCTACACACCCATCTTCAACGAATACGTGGGTGGTGTTTAAGTTTAACGTGAAATACGTGAATTTTGTTTTTAACGATTAGAAAGCTAAACCGTTGGCTTGTGGCTGTGGGAACAGGTGGACCTGTTGGAGAAACACCTGGAGCAGCAGCTGACCGAGAGAATCCCCGGCTTCAACATGAACGCCTTCATCGAGCTCGTTGTGTAGGCGCCGACACATCCTGGTCCTGGAGGGGCTCTGTCCTGCATGTTTTAGTTTCTTATTTTTTTAAATGTTGCTGATATAAGGAGTTTGATTCAAACATTGAACAGGAGGTGGCACACACAAATAAAATAAAATAAAACCAGACTCTTGTCCTTCTGCAGGCTCAACAAAGAAGAAGTCCCAGATGAGATCTACGACATGTTGTTAACGTTCACAGACTTCGTGGCCTTCAAGGAGATGTTTCTAGAATACAGAGCTGTAAGTAGTTTCAGCTGGAGAATGTCTTCAAATCAAGGATTTTGTCTTCCTCTCTTTTATTTGCTCTTCATCCTGTGGTAAGACTCATGAATCTTGGTAGACTGACACAGGTAGTTAATAAAAAAAAAGAAAGTAAGAGAGAAAGAAAACATAAATACCYGCAGAACAACATTAAAGATCAATTTAAGGACTCAGCTGAGAAATTTCATCTTATCTGAAACTAAAACAAAACTGTCCYAGCTGAATCTAAGACAGARCCTCCACAAAAACCTCTAAACTTCTGCTCATATAATAATGAATCAGCCCTACAACATACTGTATACTGTATGTCTCTTCCCTGGAGGTGATAACTTTTACATCAGACGTTAACCGACTTTTGTTCATGCAGACAGAAAGAACATCTGCARCACACACCAACTCTCATTCTCTGTTTTAAACTTTGCGGCTGCAATGATCAGAAAGTATAAAAATACAAAACTGCATTCAGTTGATCAGTTACAAAATTTCCTTCAACAGGATTCTCATCGCTCCAGGTTTTGTGATTTTTTTTTTACATTGGTGTGACCTGATAGGAGTGATTCCTCACTTAAAAAATAATAAAAAGACAAATTTTGATGGTTTTGCAACAGGAGTTGATTCAGGATCGATAACAAAWTATAACATCAATGTCGATCATTTTATTTTTCACAGAAGTTTTGTTTCTTTTGTTTTCAAACCTTTGACAGAGGTATAATCAATAATTTTTCACTAAAACCTATTTTTGCTTTGGCTTGTGGAGGAACAAATACTCCAAGAAAAAAAAAAACAAAAYGTATGAAACTTTGKATTTGTGTTTAAAAGTATTTTGTGTTCWGTGAGGCTGAATTCATCTGTTTCCAGGAAAAGGAAGGCAGAGGACTGGATCTGAGTTCAGCCATCGTGGTGACGCCTCTGGCATTTGTCCGTGATGGAGTCATGGACTCAGAGTGAAGATCTTCATGATCCTTGAGTCGACTTCAGGAGATAAACACAGAAATCTGCACCAACGAATCAGAACGGCTCAGTTTGTTGAAGTTTAGGGATGCGATGGTCTTTATTTTACCTTTAAATCTCCTCTCATGTGTTTGAAGACTTATTTGAACTGCCTGTTTGGAGCAGCAGAGGAACATTTAGTTCTGTAGAGTCGTTAAACGATTCTGTCAGGAATCATTTAGCAGAACTGTTTATTATTTACGGTCAGTTTGATGAGTAAAATCTGTGAAAGTGATTTTTAATGTTTGTGTGTGTGTGCGTGAAATAAGTTTCATTAGTGTCAACATGATTTTTATTCATAGTTTTTATTTTAACGGTTTGTTTACTGGTGAAACACTGTTTTAGTCACGTTTGTTTGTAAAATATTTAGAAATAAAACAGAAAAAAATCATTTATGTTCTTTATTGGAAAAACTCAAAGCTAATCTGATATGAAT
>NW_013952409.1:4224487-4226940 GCF_001266775.1 Austrofundulus limnaeus | reverse complement strand
AAGCGATGTTAGGAGAGAAGCTGAGCAAAACAAAAAGACAAATTGCAGCTCAGGTTTTACAGAACAAGATTTTTAAAGTTGATTTGATCCAAAATACATTTAGTTTTCTGCATAGTTTCAGTTTCTGTTCCTAAGATGCATTTTGACATTCATTGTAGAGAAATTAAATCATTTCTTTCCTCTTGTTCTCTCATCACTTTGTCTAAAAATGAGAACAATTGATGTAAATGTAGAAAAAAATGTTTGCAAACTGATATCTGGAGTGAATGAATGAATTTTTGTGATAAAACTTATTGTAATAGTGGCTTCAAAAACTCTTAAAAYTCCTCTTGAACAAAAAGTAAACATATTTTCCTTGATGGACAAAAAAAAAAGGAAACTGTAAACAGAAAAAAATGCTTAACATTTGAATGTTTGATGTCCAAATTCAGAATGTTTTTGGTAAATTCAAATAAATTGTTTCTTTTTTATTCCAAAGGAACAAAACCATTGTTATTCATAGTTTAAATGTGATATTTACCTAAATTTTCATGATCATAGCTCTTTAGTATTTCATCCATAACCTGTTTTATTTTATTAAACATTGACATTATTTTATTTATTATTTTTTAAGCATTTTAAACATAAACACTGCTCAATTAAAACAGTAAAAAAGAAGAAAACAGCAACTTTTCTCTGTCCAAACATAAAAACACTCTCTGCTGAGACCTATTTCTGATGCTAACATGCAGGTTTGTACTTTAACTTTGTAAATTAATCATTAGATGAGTTCGACAAGTCGTTTCAGCTTCGACCCGTCAGTAAACTTTGACAGTTCAGTCCTCGTGCTGCACAGATGATTCAGGTGAATGTTATGAATATTTCACAGCCTCGTGTTATTAAAGGCTCTAAAAAAGTCTGTCTGAGCCTCTAAAGTTGCTCTAGTGTTATTAAAATATGTTGTTTTGTTCATACTGGAGTAAAGACTGAAGTTTGGGGTCAGCAGTGAGGGTCAAAGTGACCAAGTGCTGAGTCATGTTTTCCTTCAGGTCCCACAGAGCCCTTCAGGTGGGCCCTTTAGGTGGGCCCTTTAGGTGGGCACTGTGTTGGTGGCTGCGTTTCCTCCGTCGCTCCTCCAGTCCATGTAAGAGAAGAAAGCACTCACTCCGTAGGCCAGAGTCGACGCGGCGGCGAAGAACTGCAGGTGAAACAGGAAGTAAATCCTGACATAAATACATCCATCAACTCCAGCTGATTCARCATCTTTAATCTTTAAGCTTCTGTAAAATGATAAGTTTCTGTTATAGAGAAGTTACAAACACCCCTCACACCCTGATCAGAGTTAATGTGGGTCTGAATAGGTCTYATAATAACTGACTGAAAAAAACTGAAATGTTTGAATTTATGAGCTAAAAGCTGCTGTGGCTTTAACTCAAGTTAGACTTTAGTCCCAGTAAAAGAGCTGTAAAGTAAAGCTCTCWTATTTCACTGTGATTTCCAGCTGCAATAAAATATAAAATCATCTTAAACAGAACTAATGACTACAGGATAAAGTACATATTATGTGATTAAAGTTGCAGTTTCAGTGTTTTATATAAATAAAGTGAGTTGTGTTGAAGTCTTACAGCAGCCGCTCCAATGTGTCCATGGAACCACAGCAGCCAGAATTTATTCACAGTCGCTGCGTTGGTCAGGAAGGCTGTGAGATAAAGAACCGCTGCAACACCGTTATACATCATCACCTGTCAGAAAGGAAGGAAAACACATTTTATTTACAGTTTCTGAGGATTTATCAGTGCTGTGCCTCATTTAACTCCTCATTTTGAGCTAAACTTTGAATTAAAACGTGCAAATTATACATTAAAACATGAAGCTCATTGTGTTTTGACATTTAATAACATTGCGTTGCATAGACAAAAAWTTTTTTAAAAAATGCAAGAAAATGTAATGGCAGGAGTGGTTCTAGGGGCGGGGCCACAGGGGCATTGGCCCCAGCTGAAATATGATTGGCCCCCTGAAGTGCCCCTGTCCTGTCACTCATCTGTCCTTTGCCCAAGAGTAATGATGGTGGGTGCAGTTCCATGTTCAAACACTAGAGGCACCAATGAGTCAGATGCTGTGTGTTTGAGAGTATTTGATCTATGTACAGTAAAAATACATGTAAAACTTGTAAGGAGAATATACATGCAAGCTTTTTTAAATTACATTACAAGAGTTTGAACATGTGTGACAATTTAAATGTATACATCTTAATCAAAATCAGAGATTTGTGTACAAAGATGTTATGGTGCGTTCACACCGAACGCGATTTCAGCGTCAAAATCGCAGCCAACGCTGAAGTTTGAAGCTTGTGCACTTTGAGGTCAGACGCAGGACAGCTGCGCTGCACGGCGACAGCCGCCCCGCCCCTCCCTTTTTTCAGTCTGATGAGTCGCTGTCACGCATTGCTGCGGATCAGGACACGACTGCAGCAC
>NW_013952409.1:4222051-4224047 GCF_001266775.1 Austrofundulus limnaeus | reverse complement strand
TCCCGATGCTGCTTGAAGCGTGTCCACCATAGATTTTGTATGTAAACCTGCTGCTCCTGACACTGAAATCGCGTTCGGTGTGAACGCACCATTAAAGAAATACTTGGCCCCTATAAGAATATTGTGGCCCCTTGATGGCCCCTTATTCAGAAAAATCCTAGATCCGGCACTGTGCAATGGACATCAATGAGGATTTGTTGAAACGGATGATGGAACTGGAGTTCTGCAGGTCAGACATTTTTCACCAGAAACATCATTCGAAGTTTAAACGAGTCTCAGAAAGTTAGACACGACTGAAGTGGCATTTTCTTATCTTTATGATTTTTAGTCAATCGCTGCTCAAGTTTTATGATTTTTTTTAGTTTTTTTTCCCCATAAAATGTTTGACAGGATGTTGAGCTGCCATGAAACCAACTTTTCTTACTACCTACATGTTTTTGTAAATCTTTTTGTCTTCTTTCATCCAGTGCATCTTTCACTGCTGTGAGATTTATGGTTTTCTCTTGAATCCCCTCTAAACCCAAACAGCACATCTACAGATTTTAATTTTTAAAATTGTCTCTTCAAAACTGGAAGCGAAGGGTGTTTTTAACTTATCRTATGACTGACATAAAACGCTGCCGAAAGATAAAAATCCACCCGTGTGACTCCCAGAGTCTTCTGTCGCTCACAGCTCAGGAACTTTTAAGATCTGACTTGTAGTTTTTGCTCAGCGGCTTTTCTTTTGAGGCTTACTTTTCAGTTTGTTCTGCCTCTCAGTGGCAGTCAGGGAGTGACAGATGGGCGATTAGTTACCATGGTGAGTCATTTCCAGCAAATATACAACACATCAAAATGAAGAGATTTCCCCCCCTGAATTATTAAGTATATTTCTGTCAGTACCGTCAGCGGCCAGGGAACGAAGGCCAGGTGTCGCTGGACGCTGAAGAGGATGACGATGAAGAGGATGGTGGTGATGATCCACAGCGTGACGGCCACAAACATCACCCAACCGTACTCCGGCACCAGGGTGTAAGGTGTGCTGGCTACCAGGACCCAGTGCAGAAACCCCAGGACCTGAAAACGAGGAACCAAACAAGAATACATGTTTAAAGACAAACATTTAAATGGTTTAAACAAGTCATCTGCAGACCTGAGCAGATATGAATCAGAAACAGAGAAACGTCTAAAACCTGCAGGACAGTGAGTCCTGAGTGAGTCCGCCTGGTTGTATTAGATCAGGGGTGTCAGGTCCTGGTCCTGAAAGGCCGCCGTCCTGCATGTTTCATTGTTTCTCTGCTTCAACACACCTGGTTTGAACCAGGTCCACGGCATAGGCAGTATAGGCAAATGCAAAGGGTGCCGTCTATTTAGGGGGCGCTACAAATGAGGGACAAAAAATGTTTTCATAAATTTTTATCAGCGTCTAGTTTCAGTTCTGATCTCAGGTAAAGTTCAGGTTAAAAATCTGGTTTTCCGTGTTCTACTGAAAGAAAATATTGTTAAGCGTGTTTGTTTACAATTCTATGTGCTAAAACCACACCGAGAATGTACCAATACATGGAAATTGAATGTGAAAGAGTTCATGCAACTCTCACAGAGAGCAGCTCGGTCTGGAGGCAGTTYATTGGTCTGCTTTCAGGCCCCGTATTTCCGGAATTCAGTTCAATACAACAGGACTTTCAGGATGCGACTCCGCCTATTTAATTACATCATCAGGATGGGGTACCTAACACACTGCTGAAGCCATGTCCTCACACAATATAATCTGACCTAATGAAGATTAACGCTTCAGTTACACGTTAAATCTGTGTTCAGGCATGTATTTACATAAAATCATCAATTTAAGCAACATAATCACATTTAACAGATATTACAGTTCTCCTAATAATACCGTGTGTAGTGTAATTAAGATCAGTGTATAAACAAACTCCAATAAATTTCTTCACTACCTTCATAAAATACGAATTTTATGTTGTTTTATTAATCCCAAGAATTTAATAAAATGCTTTTCAAA